>NW_022996721.1:0-2481 GCF_900245975.1 Drosophila guanche | reverse complement strand
CTTATTAAGGAAGTAATTTTTAGTTTAAGGTTTTTTCAGAGGTTGCGGTTTGTTTTTTCACATAACTTAAGTATCTAAGATCTGGTTGCAAAAAACTTTGATTATCTGAAAAGTTGATTGATACTGCTATAAAATGGATCCAAAATCGATGTGGTTTTGGCCTACCGTCTGGGTAAAGCTTTGAAATGCAAAAATTTTGGTTTTTGTGAGATTTTTTGTTTTCGAAATTTTGACTTTAAAAACTCGGGAAAAGTCGGGTTTATTTTCTATGCCAGAACTTGTTTTTTAAGAACTTATTAAGGAAGTAATTTTAAATTTAAGGTTTTTCCAGAGGTTGCGGTTTGTTTTTTCACATAACTTAAGTATCTTAATTTTCGTTGTAAAAAATCTTGATTATCTGAAAAGTTGATTGATACTGCTATAAAATGGATCCAAACTGTTTGTTGGTTTGACCTACCGTCTCGGAAAAGCTTTGAAATGCAAAAATGTGGATTGTCGTAAGATTTTTTGTTCGAAATTTTTAGTTTAAAAACTCGGGAGAAGTCGGTTTTATTTTCTATGACAGAACTTGATTTTTAAGAACCAGTATTTTTGTAATTTTTAGTTTAAGGTTTTTTCAGAGGTTGCGCTTTGTTTTTTCACATAACTTAAGTATCTTAATTTTGGTTGTAAAAAACTTTGATTATCTGAAAAGTTGATTGCTACTGCTATAAAATGGATCCAAACTCAGTGTGGTTTTGGCCTACCGTCTCGGAAAAGCTTTGAAATTCAAAAATGTTGATTGATATGAGATTTTTTTTTTTCGATATTTTTACTTTAAAAACTCGGGAAAAGTCGGTTTTATTTTCTATGGCAGAATTTGTTTTTTAGAAACTTATTAAGGAAGTTATTTTTAGTTTAAGGTTTTTTCAGAGGTTGCGGTTTGTTTTCTCACATAACTTAAGTATCTTAGATCTGGTTGCAAAAAACTTTGATTATCTGAAAAGTTGATTGATACTGCTATAAAATGGATCCAAACTCTATGTGGTTTTGGCCCACCGTCTGGGTAAAGCTTTGAAATGCAAAAACGTTGATTGTTGTGAGATTTTTTGTTTTCGAAATTTTGACTTTAAAAATTTGGGAAAAGTGGGGTTTATTTTCTATGGCAGAACTTGTTTTTTAAGAACTTATTAAGGAAGTAATTTTAAGTTTAAGGTTTTTTGAGTGGTTGCGGTTTGTTTTTTCACATAACTTAAGTATCTTAATTTTCGTTGTAAAAAATCTTGAGTATCTGAAAAGTTGATTGATACTGCTATAAAACGGATCCAAACTCTGTGTGGTTTTGGCCTACCGTCTGGGTAAAGCTTTGAAATGCAAAAATGTTTATTGTTGTGAGATTTTTTATTTTTCGAAATTTTGACATTAACAAATCGGGAAAAGTCGGGTTTATTTTCTATGGCAAAACTTGTTTTATAAGAACTAACAATTTTTTAATTTTTTGTTTTATGTTTTTTCAGAGGTTGCGGTTTGTTTTTTTCACATAACTTAAGTATCTAAGATCTGGTTGCAAAAAATTTTGATTATCTGAAAAGTTGATTGCTACTGCTATAAAACGGATCCAAACTCTGTGTGGTTTTGGCCTACCGTCTGGGTAAAGCTTTGAAATGCAAAAATGTTGATTTTTGTGAGGTATTTTGTACGAAATTTTGACTTTAAAAACTCGGGTTTATTTTATATGGCAGAACTTGTTTTGTAAGATCTTATTAATGAATTAATATACGATATTTTTACTTTAAAAACTCGGGAAAAGTCGGGTTTATTTTCTATGGCAGAACTTGTTTTTTAGGAACTTTTTAAGGATGTAATTTTTAGTTTAAGGTTTTTTCAGAGGTTGCGGTTTGTTTTTTTACATAACTTAAGTATCTTAGATCTGGATGCAAAAAACTTTGATTATCTGAAAATTATGATTATTATAAATGATGATTATAAATTTGATTATCTGGCCTACCGTCTCGGAAAAGCTTTGAAATTCAAAAATGTTGATTGATAAGAGATTTTTTTTTCGATATTTTTACTTTAAAAACTCGGGAAAAGTTGGTTTTATTTTCTATGGCAGAACTTGTTTTTTAAGAACTTATTAAGGAAGTAATTTTAAGTTTAAGGTTTTTTGAGAGGTTGCGGTTTGTTTTTTCACATAACTTAAGTATCTTAATTTTCGTTGTAAAAAATCTTGAGTATCTGAAAAGTTGATTGATACTGCTATAAAATGGATCCAAACTGTTTGTGGGTTTGACCGACTCGGAAAAGCTTTGAAATGCAAAAATGTTGATTTTTGTGAGGTATTTTGTACGAAATTTTGACTTTAAAAACTCGGGTTTATTTTATATGGCAGAACTTGTTTTGTAAGAACTTATTAATGAAGTAATTTTAAGTTTAAGGTTTTTTCAGAGGTGGCGGTTTGTTTTTTCACATAACTTAAGTATCTTAATTTTGGATGTAAAA
>NW_022996720.1:0-2481 GCF_900245975.1 Drosophila guanche | reverse complement strand
TTTTTGCAACCAGATCAAAGATACTTAAGTTATGTGAAAAAACAAACCGAAACCTCTGAAAAAACATTAAAACACAAAAAACTTCCTTAATAAGTTCTTAAAAAACAAGTTCTGCCATAGAAAATAAACCCGAGTTTTTAAAGTAAAAATTTCGAAAACAAAAAATCTCACAACAATCAACATTTTTGCATTTCAAAGCGTTTCCGAGATGGTAGGATAAAACCACAAACAGTTTGGATCCATTTTATAGCAGAATCAATCAACTTTTCAGATAATCAAAGTTTTTTGCAACCAGATCTAAGATACTTAAGTTATGTAAAAAAACAAACCGCAACCTCTGAAAAAACCTTAAACTAAAAATTACTTCCTTAATAAGTTCTTAAAAAAAAGTTCTGCCATAGAAAATAAACCCGACTTTTCCCGAGTTTTTAAAGTCAAAAATTCGTAAAATATACCTCACAAAAATCAACATTTTTGCATTTCAAAGCTTTTCCGAGACGGTAGCCCAAAATCACACAGAGTTTGGATCCATTTTATGGCAGTATCAATCAACTTTTCAGATAATCAAAGTTTTCTGCAACCAGATCTAAGATACTTAAGTTATGTAAAAAAACAAACGGCAATCTCTGAAAAAACCTTAAACTAAAAATTACAACCTTAATAAGTTCCTAAAAAACAAGTTCTGCCATAGAAAATAAACCCGACTTTTCCCGAGTTTTTAAAGTAAAAATATCGAACAAAAAAATCTCACATCAATAAACATTTTTGCATTTCAAAGCTTTACCCAGACGGTAGGCCAAAACCACAAACAGTTTGGATCCATTTTATAGCAGTATCAATCAACTTTTCAGATAATCAAAGTTTTTTGCAACCAGATCAAAGATACTTAAGTTATGTAAAAAAACAAACCGCAACCTCTGAAAAAACCTTAAACTAAAAATTACAACCTTAATAAGTTCCTAAAAAACAAGTTCTGCCATAGAAAATAAACCCGAGATTTTAAAGTCAAAATTTCGTACAAAATACCTCACAAAAATCAACATTTTTGCATTTCAAAGCTATACCCAGACGGTAGGCCAAAACCACAAACAGTTTGGATCCATTTTATAGCAGTATCAATTACCTTTTCAGATAATCAAAGTTTTTTACAACCAAAATTAAGATACTTAAGTTATGTGAAACAACAAAACGCAACCTCTGAAAAAACCTTAAACTTAAAATTACTTACTTACCTAGTTCTTAAAAAACAAGTTCTGCCATAGAAAATAAACCCGAGTTTTTAAAGTCAAAATTTCGTACAATATACCTCACAAAAATCAACATTTTTGCATTTCAAAGCTTTACCCAGACGGTAGGACAAAACCACACATAGTTTGGATCCATTTTATAGCAGAATCAATCAACTTTTCAGATAATCAAAGTTTTTTGCAACCAGATTTAAGATACTTAAGTTATGTAAAAAAACAAACCGCAACCTCTGAAAAAACCTTAAACTAAAAATTACACCCCCTTATAGCAGTATCAATTAACTTTTCAGATAATAAAAGTTTTTTACAACCAAAATTAAGATACTTAAGTTATGTGAAAAAACAAACCGCAACCTCTGAAAAAACCTTAAACTTAAAACTACTTCCTTAATAAGTTCTTAAAAAACACGTTCTGCCATAGAAAAAAAACCCGAGATTTTAAAGTCAAAATTTCGTACAAAATACCTCACAAAAATCAACATTTTTGCATTTCAAAGCTTTACCCAGACGGCAGGCCAAAACCACACAGAGTTTGGATCCATTTTATAGCAGAATCAATCAACTTTTCAGATAATCAAAGTTTTTTGCAACCAGATCTAAGATACTTTAGTTATGTAAAAAAACAAACCGCAACCTCTGGAAAAACCTTAAACTAAAAATTACAACCTTAATAAGTTCCTAAAAAACAAGTTCTGCCATATAAAATAAACCCGACTTTTCCCGAGTTTTTAAAGTAAAAATATCGAAAAAAAAATCTCACAACAATCCACATTTTTGCATTTCAAAGCTTTTCCGAGACGGTAGCCCAAAATCACACAGAGTTTGGATCCATTTTATAGCAGTATCAATCAACTTTTCAGATAATCAAAGTTTTCTGCAACCAGACCTAAGATACTTAAGTTATGTAAAAAAACAAACCGCAATCTCTGAAAAAACCTTAAACTTAAAATTACAAAATTGCTAGTTCCTAAAAAACAAGTTCTGCCATAGAAAATAAACCCGACTTTTCCCGAGTTCTTAAAGTCAAAATTTCGAAAAAAAAATCTCACAACAATCCACATTTTTGCATTTCAAAGCTTTTCCGAGACGGTAGCCCAAAATCACACAGAGTTTGGATCCATTTTATGGCAGAATCAATCAACTTTTCAGATAATCAAAGTTTTTTGCAACCAGATCTAAGATCCTTAAGTTATGTAAAAAAAACAAACCGCAACCTCTGAAAAAACCTTAAACT
>NW_022996719.1:0-2485 GCF_900245975.1 Drosophila guanche | reverse complement strand
AATAGTATTATCATGTTCATGGTTATTTTGGAAATCTGCAGAACTCATACAGAATAGAGAAACACACAAAAGACACAATCTTAAACCGCAAGAAATAAACGACGAATTTAATTTTTATTGGGGTGGGTTGTGTACGTGTCGATCGGACATTGCAATTATTTTTGAATATTTAATATGCATATATGCACATATATATATATGTATGTATTAACTTGTTAGTAATTTTCTATTTGTTTCGCCTGTTCTTCCATCCTTTACGATTTCTTTTAGGTCTGTCCTTTTTTAACATGCTTTCCTCCTCCCTTTTCCTCCTTTTCGTCATCAGATAACCGTTCCGGAGTGTTCCAGATCCTGACTGTTACTGATAGTGGCGTGTCTCCTTAAAGTACTCGTACGATTTGATATGTTCAAGAGGGTGTTGAGTCTGAGCAACCTGTTTTCCAAATATTCCGTCATAACCTGCCGTTCATCAGCTGTCATAAGTTGCAGCAATACAGAATCGTTGCGTCTGCGTTGAAGGAGAGCCTCATTTAATATGGATATAACTTTGGGGGAGAATTTCGTTATGCTTAAGTCCATTCTGCCTTTTTTCATAGTGACTGGCACATTATGTTGCAACGCTATATGCATGACAGTCTGCAGCTCATGCGATGTCAAAGCATCCACGTTGCTGTCCCACAACTGACAGTTGCATTCATTGCTGCAGTCACCAAGAGTATCAACATAGATACTTATATCGGGTGGCTGAAGGTAGTGCATCAGCTGCGTTTTGCTCAGAATTTGTGTGATTATCCGCAATGAATCATCCTCTTCATAGGGCTCTGTCTAAACATCCGTAGGATCAGCGACAAGCTCTGGTGTCACATGCACACACACATTCATAGGCTCTGTTGGAGTCGGCTCTGTGCTATTTAACTGCCGCCAGGGAAAATTTTGGAGGGACTTGACCGTCATCTTGGAATCCTTATTGATCTCCAACTCCTGGCCCTCTGACATTTTCGACACCTTGTTCTCCACGAATTTTTGCAACTTGATTGCCAGGCCGGCACAGGATTGCACTTTCCCTCTTCAACGAAAGCCAATTCTGATAGACAAGTTTGAGATCGAAAATCAGTTCATCTTCATTTCGATAGCGCCGTTTCTGCACACGAATAGTGATTGTGCCCAGGTCCATGGGATTTTTGAGTCCCGCAATATCTCGGTTTCTTCTGTCCATGGGCAGCATAAAAACTTGTGCATATTGCTTCATTGTTACCTTTTCGAGGATCTGCTTTTTGACATAGTGAATTTTATTGGTGTATGTACCGGTTGTAGGAGCCTACACATGTAACGACGGGGTATCGTGGGGGACACATATTAAATTTAAATGTACTCACAAAAAAGGTGTAGTCTTACCATTGCTTAAGAAGATTGATGTTATTGATTTTATTAGAGTTGATTGCAGAATCAAGTTATTCAGAATAAACTTTCTCGTATTTTTAGAGACCGAATCTTTTTTCACATCTTGCAAATTTTCGATTAAGCACTCAAAAAAATATGCCTCTGTCATTATGTCCTAGAGGAGGCAACTCAACACAAAACAAAACACGATGTAAGCTTTTCCAACACTAGAACACATCGAATGGGGAATGGCTTCAACACTTGCTAAAAACTAGACGGTTAAATCCTTTCCATCCCTAGCAAAGAGAATGAACAATCAAGTAGGGCTTTTAGCTATGATTTCTGAATTTAAAGTGTAATAACCGAATTGGAAAGGTAGCTAAGGTCGAAAGGAAGGAGTAAAGCGGAAGAAGCTGTAAATTTGGGCAATGAGGCAGCTTTTTATTTATTTTAATTAACAATTATCTGCAAATTCTGCGATGGTGTAAAGAGGGTAGGTTCAGTAGTTTTAGCCTAGATAGGTATGGTGGAAGGAGTCTGTTAGAGTCCCAGTTTAGATTTCTAAGGGCGAATATTAAAAATTGTTTTTGATCGGATTCAATAATTATTTGTTGCTTCTTGTATTGTGGACTCCACACACAAGAACAATACTCCAATATCGGGCGAACCAACGAGACGTACAGTGTTTTAGTTATATATGGATCGTCAAACTCTTTTGACCAACGCTTAATAAACGCAAGAACTCCCTTAGCTTTGTTAACAGTTGAAGCAATATGGCTATTAAAACATAGCTTGTGATCGAATAGGACTCCTAAGTCATTTGATGTGGAGATTCGATCCAGAGCATGGTGTCCTAGAGAATAGGAGACAAAATGTGGGGCACGGCGGTAAAAAGTCATAAGTTTGCACTTGGAATGGTTCAAGAAAAGTAGGTTATTCGAACACCAAATGCTTAATTCATCAAGGTCAAGGCCAGGGATAAATTAAATAAGAAGGTCAAAGGATGAGATAGGGCTTTAGCGCAATATTTTAAAATACAGCTCGGAACTTTATCTGGACCCGCAGAGAAACAGATGTCAATTGATGAAAGCCATTCGAAGACAGC
>NW_022996718.1:0-2486 GCF_900245975.1 Drosophila guanche | reverse complement strand
AAAGTTTTTTGCAACCAGATCTTAGATACTTAAGTTATGTGAAAAAACAAACCGCAACCTCTGAAAAAACCTTAAACTAAAAATTACAAAAATGCTAGTTATTAAAAAACAAGTTCTGCCATAGAAAATAAAACCGACTTCTCCCGAGTTTTTAAAGTAAAAATTTCGAAAAAAAATCTCCCAACAATCCACATTTTTGCATTTCAAAGCTTTTCCGAGACGGTAGGCCAAAAACACACAGAGTTTGGATCCATTTTATAGCAGTATCAATCAACTTTTCAGATAATCAAAGTTTTTTACAACCAAAATTAAGATACTTAAGTTATGTGAAAAAACAAACCGCAACCTCTGAAAAAACCTTAAACTTAAAATTACATCCTTAATAAGTTCCTAAAAAAACAAGTTTTGCCATAGAAAATAAACCCGAGTTTTTAAAGTCAAAATTTCGTACAAAATACCTCACAAAAATCAACATTTTTGCATTTCAAAGCTTTACCCGGACGGTAGGCCAAAACCACACAGAATTTGGATCCATTTCATAGCAGAATCAATCAACTTTTCAGATAATCAAAGTTTTTGCAACCAGATCTAAGATACTTAAGTTATGTAAAAAAACAAACCGCAACCTCTGAAAAAACCTTAAACTAAAAATTACATCCTTAATAAGTTCCTAAAAAAAAAAAGGTCTACCATAGAAAATAAACCCGACTTTTTAAAGTCAAAATTTCGTTCAAAATACCTCACAAAAGTCAACATTTTTACATTTCAAAGCTTTACCCAGACGGTAGGCCAAAACCACACAGAGTTTGGATCCATTTTATAGCAGAATCAATAAACTTTTCAGATAGTCAAAGTTTTTTACAACCAAAATGAAGATACTTAAGTTATGTGAAAAAAACAAACCGCAACCTCTGAAAAAACCTTAATCTTAAAATTACTTCCTTAATAAGTTCTTAAAAAACAAGTTCTGCCATAGAAAATAAACCCGACTTTTCCCGAGTTTTGAAGTCAAAACTTCGTAAAATATACCTCACAAAAATCAACATTTTTGCGTTTCAAAGCTTTACCCAGACGGTAGGCTAAAACCACTCAGAGTTTGGATCCATTTTATAGCAGTAACAATCAACTTTTCAGATAATCAAACTTTTTTAACAACGAAATTTAAGATACTTAAGTTATGTGAGAAAACAAACCGCACCTTCTGAAAAAAGTAAAAATATCGAAAAAACAAAATCTCACAACAATCCACATTTTTGCATTTCAAAGCTTTTCCGAGACGGTAGGCCAAAACCACAAAAAGTTTGGATCCATTTTATACCAGTAGCAATAAACTTTTTAGATAGTCAAAGTTTTTTACAACCAAAATAAAGATACTTAAGTTATGTGAAAAAACAAACCGCAACCTCTGAAAAAACCTTAAACTAAAAATTACTTCCTTAATAAGTTTCTAAAAAACAAGTTCTGCCATAGAAACTAAATCCGACTTTTCCCAAGTTTTTCAAGTAAAAATATCGAAAAAAAAATCTCACATCAATCAACATTTTTGCATTTCAAAGCTTTACCCAGACGGTAGGCCAAAACCACAAACAGTTTGGATCCATTTTATAGCAGTATCAGTCAACCTTTCAGATAATCAAAGTTTTTTGCAACCAGATCTTAGATACTTAAGTTATGTGAAAAAACCAACCGCAACCTCTGAAAAAACCTTAAACTAAAAATTACAAAAATGCTAGTTCTTAAAAAACAAGTTCTGGCATAGAAAATAAAACCGACTTCTCCCGAGTTTTTAAAGTAAAAACTTCGAAGAAAACAAATCTCACAACAATCCACATTTTCGCATTTCAAAGCTTTTCCGAGACGGTAGGCCAAAACCACACCGAGTTTGGATCCATTTTATATATCAATCAACTTTTCAGATAATCAAAGTGTTTTGCAAACAGATCTAAGATACTTAAGTTATGTAAAAAAACAAACCGCAACCTCTGAAAAAACCTTAATCTTAAAATTACTTCCTTAATAAGTTCTTAAAAAACAAGTTCTGCCATAGAAAATAAACCCGACTTTTCCCGAGTTTTTAAAGTCAAAACTTCGAACAAAATACATCACAAAAATCAACATTTTTGCATTTCAAAGCTTTACCCAGACGGTAGGCCAAAATCACACAGAGTTTGGATCCATTTTATAGCAGATTCAATCAACTTTTCTGATAATCAAAGTTTTTTGCAACCAGATCTTATATACTTAAGTTATGTAAAAAAAACAAACCGCAACCTCTGAAAAAACATTTAACAAAAAATTACAAAATTGTTAGTTCTTAAAAAACAAGTTCTGGCATAGAAAATAAACCCGACTTTTCCCGAGTTTTTAAAGTCAAAATTTCGAAAACAAAAAATCTCACAACAATCAAAATTTTTGCATTTCAAAGCTTTACCCAGACGGTAGGCCAAAACCACACAGAGTTTGGATCCATTTTATAGCAGTATCAA
>NW_022996717.1:0-2487 GCF_900245975.1 Drosophila guanche | reverse complement strand
TTTAAGGTTTTTTCAGAGGTTGCGGTTTGTTTTTTCACATAACTTAAGTATCTTAGATCTGGTTGCAAAAAAACTGTGATTATCTGAAAAGTTGATTGATACTGCTATAAAATGGATCCAAACGCTGTGTGGTTTTGGCCTACCGTCTGGGTAAAGCTTTAAAATGCAAAATTGTTGATTGTTGTGAGATTTTTTTTTTTCGAAATTTTGACTTTAAAAACTTGGGAAAAGTCGGTTTTATTTTCTATGGCAGAACTTGTTTTTTTAGGAACTTATTAAGGATGCAATTTTTAGTTTAAGGTTTTTTCAGAGGTTGCGGTTTGTTTTTTCACATAACTTAAGTATCTAGGATCTGGTTGCAAAAAACTTTGATTGTCTGAAAAGTTGATTGATTCTGCTATAAAATGGATCCAAACTCTGTGTGGTTTCGGCCTACCGTCTGGGTAAAGCTTTGAAATGCAAAAATGTTGATTTTTGTGAGGTCTTTTTTACGAATTTTTTACTTTAAAAACTCGGGAAAAGTCGGGTTTATTTTTTATGGCAGAACTTGTTTTTTTAGGAACTTATTAAGGATGTAATTTTTAGTTTAAGGGTTTTTCAGTTTTATCTGAAAAGTTGATTGATACTGCTTTAAAATGGATCCAAACTCTGTGTGGTTTTGGCCTACCGTCTGGGTAAAGCTTTGAAATGCAAAAATGTTGATTTTTGTGAGGTATTTTTTACGAATTTTTGACTTTAAAAACTCGGGAAAAATCGGGGTTATTTTCTATGGAAGAAATTGGTTTTTAAGAACTAACAATTTTGTAATTTTTTGTTTAATGTTTTTTCAGAGGTTGCGGTTTTTTTTCACATAACTTAAGTATCTTAGATCTGGTTGTAAAAAACTTTGATTATCTGAAAAGTTGATTGATACTGCTTTAAAAAGGATCAAAACTCTGTGTGGTTTTGGCCTACCGTCTCGGAAAAGCTTTGAAATGCAAAAATGTTGATTGTTGTGAAATTTTTTTTTTTCGAAATTTTTACTTTAAAAACTTGGGAAAAGTCGGGATTATTTTCTATGGCAGAAATTGTTTTTTAAGAACTAACAATTTTGTAATTTTTTGTTTAATGTTTTTTCAGAGGTTGCGGTTTTCTTTTTCACATAACTTAAGTATCTAGGATCTGGTTGCAAAAAACTTTGATTATCTGAAAAGTTGATTGATTCTGCTATAAAATAGATCCAAACTCTGTGTGTTTTTGGCCTACCGTCTGGTTAAAGCTTTGAAATGCAAAAATGTTGATTTTTGTGAGGTATTTTTTACGAATTTTTGACTTTAAAAATTCGGGAAAAGTCGGGTTTATTTTCTATGGCAGAACTTGTTTTTTTAGGAACTTATTCGGGATGTAATTTTTAGTTTAAGGTTTTTTCAGAGCTTGCGGTTTGTTTTTTCACATAACTGAGGTATCTTAGAGCTGGTTGCAAAAAACTTTGATTATCTGAAAAGTTGATTGATACTGCTATAAAATGGATCCAAACTCTGTGTGGATTTGGCCTACCGTCTGGGTAAAGCTTTAAAATGCAAAAATGTTGATTGTTGTGAGATTTTTTTTTTTTCGAAATTTTGACTTTAAAAACTTGGGAAAAGTCTGTTTTATTTTCTATGGCAGAACTTGTTTTTTTAGGAACTTATTAAGGATGTAATTTTTAGTTTAAGGTTTTTCAGAGGTTGCGGTTTGTTTTTTCCCATAACTTAGGTATCTTAATTTTGGTTGTAAAAAACTTTGATTATCTGAAAAGTTGATTGATACTGCTATAAAATGGATCCAAACTCTGTGTGGTTTTGGCGTACCGTCTCGGAAAAGCATTAAAATGCAAAAATGTTGAGTTTTGTGAGGTATTTTGTACGAAATTTTGACTTTAAAAACTCGAGAAAAGTCGGGTTTATTTTTTATGGCAGAACTTGTTTTTTAAGAACTAACAATTTTGTAATTTTTTGTTTAATGATTTTTCAGAGGTTGCGGTTTTTTTTCACATAAATTAAGTATCTAAGATCTGGTTGCAAAAAACTTGGATTATCTGAAAAGTTAATTGATTCTGCTATAAAATGGATCCAAGCTCTGTGTGGTTTTGGCCTACCGTCTGGGTAAAGCTTTGAAATGCAAAAATGTAGATTTTTGTGAGGTATTTTTTATGAATTTTTGACTTTAAAAACTCGGGAAAAGTCGGGTCTATTTTCTATGGCAGAACTTGTTTTTTTAGGAACTTATTAAGGAAGTAATTTTAAGTTTAAGGTTTTTTCAGAGGTTGCGGTTTGTTTTTTCACATAACTTAAGTATCTTAGATCTGGTTGTAAAAAACTTTGATTATCTGAAAAGTTGATTGATACTGCTATAAAATGGATCCAAACTCTGTGTGGTTTTGGCCTACCGTCTCGGAAAAGCTTTGAAATGCAAAAATGTTGATTTTTGTGAGGTATTTTTTACGAATTTTTGACTTTAAAAACTCGG
>NW_022996716.1:0-2489 GCF_900245975.1 Drosophila guanche | reverse complement strand
AAAACAAGTTCTGCCTAGAAAATAAACCCGACTTTTCCCGAGTTTTTAAAGTAAAAATATCGAAAAAAAATCTCACATCAATCAACATTTTTGCATTTCAAAGCTTTACCCAGACGGTAGGCCAAAACCACAAACAGTTTGGATCCATTTTATAGCAGTATCAATCAACTTTTCAGATAATCAAAGTTTTTTACAACCAAAATTAAGATACTTAAGTTATGTGAAAAAACAAACCGCAACCTCTGAAGAAACCTTAAACTTACAACTACTTCCTTAATAAGTTCTTAAAAAACAAGTTCTGCCATAGAAAAAAAACCCGAGTTTTTAAAGTAAAAATATCGAAAAAAAATCTCACATCAATCAACATTTTTGCATTTCAAAGCTTTACCCAGAGGGTAGGCCAAAACCACAAACAGTTTGGATCCATTTTATAGCAGTATCAATCAACTTTTCAGATAATCAAAGTTTTTTACAACCAAAATTAAGATACTTAAGTTATGTGAAAAAACAAACCGCAACCTCTGAAGAAACCTTAAACTTACAACTACTTCCTTAATAGGTTCTTAAAAAACAAGTTCTGCCATAGAAAAAAAACCCGAGTTTTTAAAGTCAAAATTTCGTACAAAATACCTCACAAAAATCAACATTTTCGCATTTCAAAGCTTTACCCAGACGGTAGGCCAAAACCACAAACNCCAGAGGGTAGGCCAAAACCACAAACAGTTTGGATCCATTTTATAGCAGTATCAATCAACTTTTCAGATAATCAAAGTTTTTTACAAACAAAATTAAGATACTTAAGTTATGTGAAAAAACAAACCGCAACCTCTGAAGAAACCTTAAACTTACAACTACTTCCTTAATAGGTTCTTAAAAAACAAGTTCTGCCATAGAAAAAAAACCCGAGTTTTTAAAGTCAAAATTTCGTACAAAATACCTCACAAAAATCAACATTTTCGCATTTCAAAGCTTTACCCAGACGGTAGGCCAAAACCACAAACAGTTTGGATCCATTTTATAGAAGTATCAATCAACTCTTCAGATAATCAAAGTTTTTTACAACCAAAATTAAGATACTTAAGTTATGTGAAAAAACAAACCACAACCTCTGAAAAAACCTTAAACTAAAAATTACAAAATAGCTAGTTCCTAAAAAAACAAGTTCTGCCATAGAAAATAAAACCGACTTTTCCCAAATTTTAAAGTAAAAATTTCGAAAAAAAAAAATCTCAGATCAATCAACATTTTTGCATTTCAAAGCTTTTCCGAGACGGTGGGCCAAAACCACNGGATCCATTTTATAGAAGTATCAATCAACTCTTCAGATAATCAAAGTTTTTTACAACCAAAATTAAGATACTTAAGTTATGTGAAAAAACAAACCACAACCTCTGAAAAAACCTTAAACTAAAAATTACAAAATAGCTAGTTCCTAAAAAAACAAGTTCTGCCATAGAAAATAAAACCAACTTTTCCCGAGTTTTTAAAGTCAAAACTTCCTAAAAAAAAATCTCACAACAATCCACAGTTTTGCATTTCAAAGCTTTTCCGAGACGGTAGGCCAAAACCACACAGAGTTTGAATCCACTTTGTAGCAGTATCAATCAACTTTTCAGATAATCACATTTTTTTACAACCAAAATTCAGATTCTTAAGTTATGTGAAAAAACAAACCGCAACCTCTGAAAAAACCTTAAACTAAAAATTACATCCTTAATAAGTTCCTAAAAAACAAGTTCTGCCATAGAAAATAAACCCGACTTTTCCCGAGTTTTTAAAGTAAAAATATCGAAAAAAAAATCTCACAACAATCAACAATTTTGCATTACAAAGCTTCACCCAGACGGTAGGCCGAAACCACACAGAGTTTGGATCCATTTTATAGCAGTATCAATCAACTTTTCAGATAATCAAAGTTTTTTACAACCAAAATTAAGATACTTAAGTTATGTGAAAAAACAAACCACAACCTCTGAAAAAACCTTAAACTAAAAATTACAAAGTTACTAGATCTTAAAAAACAAGTTCTGCCATAGAAAATAAACCCGACTTTTCCCGAGTTTTTAAAGTAAAAATATCGAAAAAAAAATCTCACATCAATCAACATTTTTGCATTTCAAAGCTTTTCCGAGACGGTAGGCCAAAACCACAAACAGTTTGGATCCATTTAATAGCAGTATCAATCAACTTTTCAGATAATCAAAGTTTTTTACAACCAAAATTAAGATACTTAAGTTATGTGAAAAAACACAACACTGAACAAACCTTAAACCAAAAATTACAAAATTACTAGTTCTTAAAAAACAAGTTCTGCCATAGAAAATAAAACCGACTTTTCCCGAATTTTTGAAGTCGAAATTTCGTAATAAATACCTCACAAAAATCAACATTTTTGCATTTCAAAGCTTTACCCAGACGGTAGGCCAAAACCACACAGAGTTTGGATCCATTTTATAGCAGTATCTATCAACTTTTCAGATAATCAAAGT
>NW_022996715.1:0-2491 GCF_900245975.1 Drosophila guanche | reverse complement strand
ATATTTTATATGATTAATAATGTAAATTTTGTATTTACTTATGATATGGGTGATATAATTAGATTGTAATGTTTGATATATTATTTTGTTGGATATGTATATAGTTGTTTTTTGTGTGTTTTTTATTAAAATTCGAGAACAAATGACTGTTAAGGGGGCACTCCCTATTATACGCACCTGATTTGCGGAAGCCGTGGCAAAAAACCTATATAGGGAGTGGTGTCGTGCTTGGTATATTTCATATGATGAAAAATTTAAAATTTGTCTTTACATATGATATGGGGAAAATACCTAGCAAAGTCTGATACTTTATTTGGTTGGATATGTATATAATTGTTACTATATATAAGTAATATTGAAGTGTTTGTGTGTTTCTTGTATTAAAATACGAAAACAAATGACTGTTAAAGGGCTCTCCCTACTGAAGGCACCCGATTTGCGGAAGCCGTGGCAGAAAGCCTATATAGGGAGTGGTGTCGTGCTTGGCATATTTCATATGATGAAATATTTAGAATTTGTCTTTACATGTGATATGGGGAAAATACCTAGATGGCAGTGTCTGATACTTTATTTGGTTTGATATGTGTATAATTGTTACTATATATGAGTAATATTGAAGTGTTTATGTGTTTCTTGTATTAAACTACGAGAACAAATTACTTTTAAGGGGCACTCCCTATTGTATGCACCCGATTTGCGGAAGCCGTGGCGAGAAACTTCTACAGGGAGTGGTGCCGTGCTTGGTATATTTCATATGATGAAAAATGTAAAATTTGTCTTTACATATGATATGGGGAAAATACCTAGCAAAGTCTGATACTTTATTTGGTTGGATATGTATATAATTGTTACTATATATAAGTAATATTGAAGTGTTTGTGTGTTTCTTGTATTAAAATACGAAAACAAATGACTGTTAAGGGGGCACTCCCTATTATACGCACCTGATTTGCGGAAGCCGTGGCAAGAAACCTCTACAGGGAGTGGTGTCGTGCTTGGTATATTTCATATGAGGAAAAATTTGAAATTTGTCTTTACATATGGTATGGGGAAAATACCTAGATGGCAATGTCTACTTTATTTGGTTGGATATGTATATAAATGTTACTATATATGAATAATATTAAAGTGTTTGTGTGTTTTTTGTATTTCTTGTATTAACATACGAGAGCAAATGACTGTTAAGGGGCACTCCCTATTGTAGGCACCCGATTTGCGGAAGCCGTGGTAGAAATCCTCTATAGGGAGTGGTGTCGTGCTTAGTATTTTTCATATGATGAACGATTTAAAATTTGTCTTTACAAATGATATGGGAAAATACCTAGCTGGCAATGTCTGATACTTTATTTGGTTGGATATGTGTATAGTTGTTACCATACATAAATAATATTGAAGTGTTTGTGTGTTTCTTGTATTAAAATACGAAAACAAATGATTGTTAAGGGGCACTCCCTACTGTAGGCACCCGATTTGCGGAAGCCGTGGCAAAAAACCTATATAGGGAGTGGTGTCGTGCTTGGTATATTTCATATGATGAAAAATGTAAAATTTGTCTTTACATATGATATGGGAAAAATACCTAGATGGCAGTGTCTGATACTTTATTGGTTGGATATGTATATATTTGTTACTATATATGAATAATATTGAAGTGTTTGTGTGTTTCTTGTATTAAAATACGAGAGCAAATGACTGCTAAGGGGCACTCCCTGTTGTAGGCACCCGATTTGCTTAAGCCCTGGCAGAAATACTCTATAGGGAGTGGTGTCGTGCTTGGTATTTTTCATATGATGAAATATTTATAATTTGTCTTTACATATGATATGGGGAAAATACCTAGATGGCAGTGTCTGATACTTTATTTGGTTTGATATGTGTATAATTGTTAGTATATATGAGTAATATTGAAGTGTTTATGTGTTTCTTGTATTAAACTACGAGAACAAATTACTTTTAAGGGGCACTCCCTATTGTATGCACCCGATTTGCGGAAGCCGTGGCTGAAAACCTATATAGGGAGTGGTGTCGTGCTTGGGATATTTCAAATGATGAAAAATTTAAAATTTGTCTTTACATATGATGTGGGGAAAATACCTAAATGGCAATGTCTACTTTATTTGGTTGGATATGTATATAAATGTTACTATATATGAATAATATTGAAGTGTTTGTGTGTTTCTTGTATTAAAATACGAAAACAAATGACTGTTAAGGGGCACTCCCTACTGTAGGCACCCGATTTGCGGAAGCCGTGGCGAGAAACCTCTACAGGGAGTGGTGTCGTGCGTGGTTTATTTCATATGATGAAAAATTTAAAATTTGTCTTTACATATGATATGGGGAAAATACCTATACGGCAATGTCTGATACTTTATTTGGTTTGATATGTTTATAATTGTTACTATATATAAGTAATATTAAAGTGTTTGTGTGTTTCTTGGTATTTTTGTATTAAAATACGAGAGAAAATGACTGTTAAGGGGCACTCCTT
>NW_022996714.1:0-2492 GCF_900245975.1 Drosophila guanche | reverse complement strand
GAAAAAACAAACCGCAACCTCTGAAAAAAACTTAAACTAAAACTTACTTCCTTAATAAGTTCCTAAAAAACAAGTTCTGCCATAGAAAATAAACCCGACTTTTCCCGAGTTTTTAAAGTAAAAATATCGAAAAGAAAAATCTCACATCAATTAACATTTTTGCATTTCAAAGCTTTTCCGAGACTCGAAGTTTTTTACAACCATAATTAAGATACCTAAGTTATGGGAAAAAACAAACCGCAACCTCTGAAAAAACCTTAAACTAAAACTAACTTCCTTAATAAGTTCTTAAAAAACAAGTTCTGCCATAGAAAATAAACCCGACTTTTCCCGAGTTTTTAAAGTCAAAAATTCGAAAAAAATACCTAACAAAAATCAACATTTTTGCATTTCAAAGCTTTACCCAGACGGTAGGCCAAAACCACACAGAGTTTGGATCCATTTTAAAGCAGTATCAATCAACTTTTCAGATAATCAAAGTTTTTTACAACCAGATCTAAGATACTTAAGTTATGTGAAAAAACAAACCGCAACCTCTGAAAAAACCTTAAACTAAAAATTACATCCTTAATAAGTTCTTAAAAAACAAGTTCTGCCATAGAAAATAAACCCGACTTTTCCCGAGTTTTTAAAGTCAAAAGTTCGTAAAAAATACCTCACAAAAATCAACATTTTTGCATTTCAAAGCTTTACCAGAAAATAAACTCGACTTTTCCCGAGTTTTTAAAGTCAAAAATTCGTAAAAAATACCTCACAAAAATCCACATTTATGCATTTCAAAGCTTTACCCAGACGGTAGGCCAAAACCACACAGAGTTTGGATCCGTTTTATAGCAGAATCAATCAACTTTTCAGATAATCAAAGTTTTTTGCAACCAGATCCTAGATACTTATTTTATGTGAAAAAACAAACCGCAACCTCTGAAAAAACCTTAAACTTAAAATTACTTCCTTAATAAGTTCTTAAAAAACAAGTTCTGCCATAGAAAATAAACCCGACTTTTCCCGAGTTTTTAAAGTCAAAAGTTCGTAAAAAATACCTCACAAAAATCAACATTTTTGCATTTCAAAGCTTTACCAGAAAATAAACTCGACTTTTCCCGAGTTTTTAAAGTCAAACATTCGTAAAAAATACCTCACAAAAATCCACATTTTTGCATTTTAAAGCTTTACCCAGACGGTAGGCCAAAACCGCACAGAGTTTGGATCCATTTTATAGCAGTATCAATCAACTTTTCAGATAATCAAAGTTTTTTACAACCAAAATTAAGGTACTTAAGTTATGTGAAAAAAACAAACCGCAACCTCTGAAAAAACGTAAAACTAAAAATTACATCCTTAATAAGTTCCTAAAAAACAAGTTCTGCCATAGAAAATAAACCAAACTTTTCCCGAGTTTATAAAGTCAAAAATTCGTAAAAAATACCTCACAAAAATCAACATTTTTGCATTTCAAAGCTTTTCCGAGACGGTGACCAAAACCACTTAGAGTTTGAATCCATTTTATAGCAGTATCAATCAACTTTTCAGATAATCAAAGTTTTTTACAACCAAAATTAAGGTACTTAAGTTATGTGAAAAAACAAACCGCAACCTCTGAAAAAACCTTAAACTAAAAATTACATCCTTAATAAGTTCCTAAAAAAACAAGTTCTGCCATAGAAAATAAAACCGAATTTTCCCAAGTTTTTAAAGTCAAAATTTCGAAAAACAATAATCTCACAACAATCAACATTTTTGCATTTTTAAGCTTTACCCAGACGGAAGGCCAAAACCACACGACTTTGGATCCATTTTATAGCCGTATCAATCAACTTTTCAGATAATCAAAGTTTTTTTTCAACCAGATCTAAGATACTTAAGTTATGTGAAAAATCAATCCGCAACCTCTGAAAAAACCTTAAACTTAAAATTACTTCCTTAATAAGTTTAAAAAAAAACAAGTTCTGGCATAAAAAATAAACCCGACTTTTCCCGAGTTTTTAAAGTCAAAATTTCGAAAACAATAAATCTCACAACAATCAACATTTTTTCATTTAAAAGCTTTTCCGAGACGGTAGGCCAAAACCACACAGAGTTTGGATCCATTTTATAGCAGAATCAATCAACTTTTCAGATAATCAAAGTTTTTTACAACCAAAATTAAGGTACTTAAGTTATGTGAAAAAACAAACCGCAACCTCTAAAAAAACCTTAAACTAAAAATTACATCCTTAATAAGTTCCTAAAAAAACCAGTTCTGCCATAGAAAATAAACCCGACTTTTCCGAGCTTTTAAAGTAAACAATTCGTAAAAAATACCTCACAAAAATCAACATTTTTGCATTTCAAAGCTTTTCCGAGACGGTAGGCCAAAACCACACAGAGTTTGGATCCATTGTATAGCAGTATCAATGAACTTTTCAGATAATCAAAGTTTTTTACAACCAAAATTAAGGTACTTAAGTTATGTGGAAAAACAAACCGCAACCTCTGAAAAAACCTTAAACTAA
>NW_022996713.1:0-2493 GCF_900245975.1 Drosophila guanche | reverse complement strand
TTTAAGTTTAAGGTTTTTTCAGAGGTTGCGCTTTGGTTTTTCACATAACTTAAGTATCCTAATTTTGGTTGTAAAAAACTTTGATTATCTGAAAAGTTGATTGCTACTCCTATAAAATGGATCCAAACTCTGTGTGGTTTTGGCCTACCGTCTCGGAAAAGCTTTGAAATGCAAAAATGTTGATTGATGTGAGATTTTTCTTTTCGATTTTTTTACTTTAAAAACTCGGGAAAAGTCTATGGCAGAACTTGTTTTTTAGGAACTTATTAAGGAAGTAAGTTTCAGTTTAAGGTTTTTTCAGAGGTTGCGGTTTGTTTTCTTACATAACTTAAGTATCTTAATTGTCGATTAAAAAAATCTTTGATTATCTGAAAAGTTGTTTGATACTGCTATAAAATGGATCCAAACTGTGTGTTTTTGGCTTGCCGTCTGAGTAAAGCTTCGAAATGAAAAAATGTTGATTGATGTGAGATTTTTTTTTCGAAATTTTTACTCTAAAAACTCGGCAAAAGTCGTGTTTATTTTCTATAGCAGAACTTTTTTTTAGGAACTTATTAGGGATGAAAGTTTTAGTTTAAGGTTTCTTCAAAGGTTGCGGTTTGTTTTTTTACATAACTTAAGTATCTTAGATCGGGTTGCAAAAAACTTTGATTATCTGAAAAGTTGATTGATACTGCTATAAAATGGATCCAAACTCTGTGTGGTTTTGGCCTACCGTCTCGGAAAAGCTTTGAAATGCAAAAATGTGGACTGTTGTGAGATTTTTTTTTCGAAATTTTTTCTTAAAAAACTCAGGAAAACTCAGGTTTATTTTCTATGCCAGAACTTGTTTTGTAAGAACTTATTAAGGAAGTTATTTTAAGTTTAAGATTTTTTCAGAGGTTGCGGTTTGTTCTTTCACATAACTTAAGTATCTTAGATGTGGTTGTAAAAAACTTTGATTATCTGAAAAGTTGCTTGATTCTGTCATAAAATGGATCCAAAGTCTGTGTGGTTTTGGCCTACCGTCTAAGTAAAGCTTTGAAATGCAAAAATGTTGATTTTTGTGATGTATTTTGTACGAAATTTTAACTTTGAAAACTCGGGATTATTTTCTACGGCAGAACTTGTTTTTTAAGAACTTATTAAGGAAGTAATTTTAAGTTTAATTTTTTTTTCAGAGGTTGCGGTTTGTTTTTTCACATAACTTAAGTATCTTAATTTTGGTTGCAAAAAACTTTGATTATCTGAAAAGTTGATTGATACTGCTGTAAAATGGATCCAAACTCTGTGTGGTTTTGGCCTACCGTCTGGGTAAAGCTTTGAAATGCAAAAATGTGGACTGCTGTGAGATTTTTTTTCGAAATTTTTTCTTTAAAAACTCAGGAAAACTCGGGTTTATTTTCTATGGCAGAACTTGTTTTTTAAGAACTTATTAAGGAAGTAATTTTAAGTTTAAGGTTTTTTCAGAGGTTGCGGTTTGTTTTTTCACATAGCTTAAGTATCTTAGATCTGGTTGCAAAAAAATTTGATTATCTGAAAAGTTGATTGATACTGCTGTAAAATGGATCCAAACTCTGTGTGGTTTTGGCCTACCGTCTGGGTAAAGCTTTAAAATGCAAAAATGTTGATTGTTGTGAGATTTTTTTTTTCGAAATTTTGACTTTAAAAACTTGGGAAAAGTCGGTTTTATTTTCTATGGCAGAACCTGTTTTTTTAGGAACTTATTAAGGATATAATTTTTAGTTTAAGGTTTTTTCAGAGGTTGCGGTTTGTTTTTTTACATAACTTAAGTATCTTAGATCTGGTTGCAAAAAACTTTGAATATCTGAAAAGTTGATTGATTCTGTCATAAAATGGATCCAAACTTTGTGTGGTTTTGGCCTACCGTCTAAGTAAAGCTTTGAAAAGCAAAAATGTTGATTTTTGTGATGTATTTTGTACGAAATTTTGACTTTGAAAAATCAGGTTTATTTTCTATGGCAGAACTTGTTTTTTAAAAACTTATTAAGGAAGGTATTTTAAGTTTAAGGTTTTTTCAGAGGTTGCGGTTTGTTTTTTCACATAACTTAAGTATCTAAGATCTGGTTGCAAAAAACTTTGATTATCAGAAAAGTTGATTGATTCTGCAATAAAATGGATCGAAACTCTGTGTGGTTTTGGCCTACCGTCTGGGTAAAGCTTTGAAATGCAAAAATGTGGACTGTTGTGAGATTTTTTATTCGAAAATTTTTCTTTAAAAACTCAGGAAAACTCGGGTTTATTTTCTATGGCAGAACCTGTTTTTTTAGGAACTTATTAAGGATGTAATTTTTAGTTTAAGGTTTTTTCAGAGGTTGCGGTTTGTTTTTTCACATAACTTAAGTATCTTAATTTTGGTTGTAAAAAACTTTGATTATCTGAAAAGTTGATTGATACTGCTATAAAATGGATCCAAACTGTTTGTGGTTTTGGCCTACCGTCTGGGTAAAGCTTTGAAATGCAAAAATGTTGATTGATGTGAGATTTTTTTTT
>NW_022996712.1:0-2493 GCF_900245975.1 Drosophila guanche | reverse complement strand
GGACTCTTTCAAAGGACCACGCGAGAGCATTGATTTTGTCGAAGGTGGAGCTAATGGTTGGAGATGTGCTGTAGTCCAGGTCGATAAGAGCTGCTTCTTCATTCGTCAGTTGAATATCGTGCGCAAGTTGTTCTTTTGGCGGCGTGTTAGGATTAAGGGCTTGGAGTGTTTTGTGGCTGATTTTGCTTGGGTTTACTTTTCGCAGTTTTTGGTCTATTGATTTCAGTTCTGTATACTCTACATGGCAGGTAATCTGTATGTCCAAGTCTTTTATTAAGTTTTTAATGTGCGTCCTTTGGCTGGCTGTCAGTGTGGATGTGCGGCGGAAAAGAACGCGTCTGAGTTTTCGCTTTCTTTTGATTAGGTTTAGGCAGTATTGGCTAAGTCGGACAAACGGATTGTTGGGGTTATTCGGGCTTAGGGTGATTTTTGGAATTGCTTCACTGGAATTTAAAGCTCTGTCTATTGCATATGTTAATGTTTGGACGTGACCATCTATGTCAGCTGAGTTTATGTTTTGGGTGTTTGGAATTTGTCTCAGGTTCTGAAGGATGATTGTGTTCCAGTGGATGGGGTTTATTTTTTGGAAGTTATGTAAGGACTTTGGTTGGTTGTATGTTAGTCGGTTGTGTCCTAGATTTATGTTGATTGTTATGCCAAAGTGGTCTGAAGGGAAGTCTTTGATGGTTTTGCAGCCGAATGTATATGTGTGGTTGTCTATTGGTATTGAGGATGATGCTATGAAGTAGTCTATTGAGGAGTCTCCCGTCGGATTTGGGCGTGTGGGTTCTTCGGTTGGGAGTAGGTTTACGAAGGGTTGGTTTGCTAGCCATTCCTCCAGCTTATTTCCTGACGAGTTGATGTGATTTGGATGGTGAGAGGGTCTGTTCCAGTTTGGGTGTTTCGCATTTAAGTCACATCCGATTATGAGCTCGTGGTCCTCTAGTTTGGTCAGCGAGTGCATAAGGATGTCCATGTCTGAGCCAAGTAAAGGATGGGTAGGGCGCAGGTAAAGTGCAACGGCAACAAGCCCGAATCTTGCGTTGTGTCTGTTGGTGTGAAATATCTGCACTGCCACAGCCTCGATGTATTGCATTTGGTCAATGTTCACTTGTTCGTATTTTAGACCGTTTCTCACGCAGATAGCTACTGAGGATTTAGGGGTTCTTGAGTTGTTCATCGATGTTGAAACCAAGCTTGGCACCTGTTGTCTCACGAATTGGTAGTTTCTGAGGCCGGGTGAATGCGTACTTCTCAGATTGTGCTCTGCTAGCAGCATCAGATCTGGTCTGTGTTTGTTTAGCATCTCGTTAAGTTCGTTCCTCTTTCTGAGTTGAACGATGCCATTGACGTTTTGGAACATTATTTTTACTGGCATTTTAGTTGAGTGCGATTTGGATCAGGAAGTCGAGGATTAGCTGTTGCTTCCCTTTTTTGTCCGAGCTGGTGTTTGGGTACTTCTTGACCAAGGACTGCATGATGTCGAAGCAGGTAAGCAGATCCTTTCCAAATGCGTCCACTGAGTCTCCGTTCAGTTGTTCGAAAGAGAAACTGGCGTTGTTTTCAACCTTTTGTTGTTTCTCATGGTTAAATCTCGGAGTTACTTTCTGTTGTGCAGGTGTTGGTGTTGGTCCGGTTTTGGCTGCTGAGGCGTAGCTTCGTCCCTTTTCTACTCTGTTTCGAGTAGGTGCAGGTGTTGCGATTGTCTTGGCTGCTCTCTTTTGCGTGAGATTTTGCCTTTCTGTGACTTTCTTTAGGTATTCCATACGTACGGGGCAAATCTTTGCATTGGCCGTATGGTTACCTGCGCAGTTGACGCATTGGGTTTTTTGAGCCGGGTCCACCTGGCTGTCGTTGGCTTCCCTTCTCTTGAGGTTGCATTGTCCTGGGGCATGTGTTTTTGTGCACTTGACACAGCGGTATGCCATTTTGCAGTTGCTTGCAACATGGCAGAACCGTTGGCAATTGTGGCATTGCTTGATTGCGTTTGGGTGCGGCTTGAAGCCCTCTACATTGATTCGGCAGTTTAAGAGTGTGGTCACTTTGAAGATGGCGTTTAATTTGTCGGATTTTTCTATCTGAATCATCCACAGTTTGTCCTTGTAGGCCTTGACTGACATTATATTTAGTTCAGGTACGGCCTCGACTAGGGCTTCTTTTACCTCCTCTGCAGTGTATATTTCGAGAGGCAGTTTTCTTAAAATGACCGTATGCGGCTTTATTTGTTTAGGTGTGTAACTGTAGTATAGCACCTTGTTCTTGTTAAATTTCTCCTTGGTTAGGTTGAATTCTGTCAGGGAGAAGAGCTTAACATGGATGACATTTTTGTTCACTATATTTAGTGTGAACTTTTTTGATGTGTCCTTCATTAGTTTTGTCAGTGCCTTTGGGTTTTGCTCGTATGTTACAATGACCGGTATACCTTTTTCATTTAAAGGTTCTGCTACCTGCTGTTTACTGGGCGTTGGTTTTTTGATACTCGCTTGTCCTGGG
>NW_022996711.1:0-2496 GCF_900245975.1 Drosophila guanche | reverse complement strand
ATTAAAAAAAAAAAAAGCTCACACAATCAACATTTTTGCATTTCAAAGCTTTTCCGAGACGGTAGACCAAAACCACAAACAGTTTGGATCCATTTTATAGAATTATCAATCGACTTTTAAGATAATCATAATTTTTTACAACCAAAATTAAGATACTTAAGTTATGTGAAAAAACAAACCGCAACCTGTGAAAAACTGATTAAAAAAAAAATACCTCACAAAAATAAACATTTTTGCATTTCAAAGCTTTTCCGAGACGGTAGGCCGAAACCACACAAAGTTTGAATCCATTTTATAGCAGAATTTATCAGCTTTTCAGATAATCAAAGTTTTTTGCAACCAGATGTAAGACATAAGTTATGTGAAAAAACAAACCGCAACCTCTGAAAAAACCTTAAACTTAAAGTTACTTTCTTAATAAGTTCTTGAGAAACAAATTCTGGCATGGAAAATAAACCCGACTTTTGCCGAGTTTTTAAAATAAAAATTTCGAAAACAAAAAATCTCACAACAATCAACATTTTTGCATTTCAAAGCTTTTCCAAGACGGTAGACCAAAACCACACAGAGTTTGGATCCATTTTATAGCAGTATCAATCAACTTTTCAGATAATCAAAGTTTTTTACAACGAAAATTAAGATACTTAAGTTATGTGAGAAAACAAACCGCAACCTCTGAAAAAACCTTAAACTAAAACTTACCTCCTTAATAAGTTCCTAAAAAAAACAAGTTCTGCCATAGAAAATAAACCCGACTTTTCCCGAGTTTTTAAAGTCAAAATTTGGAAAAAAAATTCTCACAACAATCCACATTTTTGCATTTCAAAGCTTTACCCAGACGGTAGGCCAAAACCACACAGAGATTGGATCCATTTTATAGCAGTATCAATCAACTTTTCAGATAATCAAAGTTATTTGCAACCAGATCTAAGATACCTAAGCTATGTGAAAAAGAAACCACTTCCTCTAAAAAATCCTTAACAAAAAAATACAAATTTGAAAATTCTGAAAAGAAAACTTCTGCCATTGAAAATAAACCCGACTTTTCCCGAGTTTTTAAAATCAAAATTTCGTAAAAAATACCTTACAAAAAGGTGGTCGAAGGTGTATATTTCCCAGACGGTAAGGCAAAACCACAAACTGTTTGTTTCACCTTTTCAGACAGTCAAAGTTCTTTATAAACAGATCTTTTTTATTCTCTGCTCTGAAAACAAACTGAGACAAAAATGTACAAATTTTAAAAATTATTCAAAAAAAGTTCTGCCATAGAAAATAAACCCGACTTTTCCCGAGTTCTTAAACTCAAAATGTCGTAAACAAATATTTTAAAAAATCAACCGTTTTTAATTTCATAGCTTTATATTAGCCAGACGGTAAGGCAAAACAAAGTCAAAGTTAAACTCAAAGTATCGAAAAAAAAAATCTCACATCAATCAACATTTTTGCATTTCAAAGCTATTCCGAGACGGTAGGCCAAAACCACACAGAGTTTGGATCCATTTTATAGCAGAATCAATCAACTTTTCAGATTATCAAAGTTTTTTACAACCAGATCTAAGATACTTAAGTTATGTGAAAAAACAAACCGCAACCTCTGAAAAAACCTTAAACTAAAACTTACCTCCTTAATAAGTTCCTCAAAAAACAAGTACTGCCATAGAAAATAAACCCGACTTTTGCCGAGTTTTTAAAGTCAAAATTTGGAAGAAAAAAAAAATCTCACAACAATCAACATTTTTGCATTTTAAAGCTTTTCCAAGACGGTAGACCAAAACCACACAGAGTTTGGATCCATTTTATAGCAGTATCAATCAACTTTTCAGATAATCAAAGTCTTTACAACCAGATCTAAAATACTTAAGATATGTGAAAAAAACCAACCGCTACTTCTAAAAAACCTTAAACAAAAAAGTGCAAACTTTGAAAATTCTTAAAAGAAAAGTTCTGCCATAGAAAATAAACCCGACTTTTTCCGTGTTTTTAAAGTCAAAATTTCGTACAAAATAGCTCAAAAATATCAACATTTTTACATTTCAAAGCTTTACCCAGACGGTAGGCCAAAACCACACTGAGTTTGGATCCATTTTATAGCAGAATCAATCAACTTTTCAGATAATCAAAGTTTTTTACGACCAAAATAAAGATACTTAAGTTATGTGAAAAAAAAACCGCAACCTCTGAAAAAACCTTAAACTTAAAATTACTTCTTTAATAAGTTCTTAAAAAACAAGTTCTGCCACAGAAAATAAAACCGACTTTTCCCGAGTTTTTAAAGTCAAAATTTCGAAAAAAAAAAAAAAAAAAAATCTCACAACAATCCACATTTTTGCATTTCAAAGCTTTTCCAAGACGGTAGGCCAAAACCACACAGAGGTTGGATTCATTTTATATATCCATCAACTTTTCAGATAATCAAAGGTCTTTACAACCAGATCTAAAATACTTAAGATATGTGAAAAAAACCAACCGCTACTTCTAAAAAACCTTAAACAAAAA
>NW_022996710.1:0-2497 GCF_900245975.1 Drosophila guanche | reverse complement strand
GAACCAAAACCACACAGAGTTTGGATCCACTTGATGGCAGTATGAATAAACTTTTCAGATAAACAAAGTTCCATACAACCAGATCTAAGATAACTAGGTTATGTGAAAAAAACAAACCTCAACCTCTGAAAAAACATTAAACTAAAAATTACTTCCTTAATAAGTTCCTGAAAAACAAGTTCTGCCATAGAAAATAGAACCGACTTTTCACGAATTTTTAAGGTCCAAATTTCGAAAAATAAAATCTCACTACAATCAACATTTTTGAATTTCAAAGCTTTTCCGAGACGGTAGGCCAAAACCACAAACAGTTTGGATCCATTTTATATCAGTATCAATCAACTTTTCAGATAATCAAAGTTTTTTACAATCAGATCTAAGATACTTAAGTTATGTGAAAAAACAAACCACAACCTCTGAAAAAACCTTAAACCAAAAATTACAAAATTGCTAGTTCTTAAAAAACAAGTTCTGCCATAGAAAATAAAACCAACTTTTCCCGAGTTTTTAAAGTAAAAATTAAAAAAAAAAAAATCTCACAACAATCCACATTTTTTCATTTCAAAGCTTTTCCGAGACGGTAGGCCAAAACCACACAGTGTTTGGATCCATTATATAGCAGTATCAATCAACTTTTCAGATAATCAAAATTTTTTAGAACCAAAATTCAGATTCTTAAGTTATGTGAAAAAACAAACCGCAACCTCTGAAAAAACCTTAAACTAAAAATTACATCCTTAATAAGTTCCTAAAAAACAAGTTCTGCCATAGAAAATAAAACCGACTTTTCACGAATTTTTAAGGTCCAAATTTCGAAAAATAAAATCTCACAACAATCAACATTTTTGCATTTCAAAGCTTTTCCGAGACGGTAGGCCAAAACCACACAGAGTTTGGATCCATTATATAGCAGTATCAATCAACTTTTCAGATAATCAAAGTTTTTTACAATCAAAATTAAGATACTTAAGTTATGTGAAAAAACAAATCACAACCTCTGAAAAAACCTTAAACTAAAAATTACAAAATTGCTAGTTCTTAAAAAAACAAGTTCTACCATAGAAAATAAAACCAACTTTTCCCGAGTTTTTAAAGTCAAAATTAAAAAAAAAAAAATCTCACATCAATCAACATTTTTGCATTTCAAAGCTTTACCCAGACGGCAGGCCAAAACCACACAGTTTGGATCCATTATATAGCAGTATCAATCAACTTTTCAGATAATCAAAGTTTTTTACAACAAAAATGAAGATACTTAGTTATGTGAAAAAACAAACCACAACCTCTGAAAAAACCTTAAACTAAAAATTACAAAGTTACTAGTTCTTAAAAAACAAGTTCTGCCATAGAAAATAAAACCGACTTTTCCCAAATTTTAAAGTCAAAATTTCGAAAAAAAAAAATCTCACATCAATCAACATTTTTGCATTTCAAAGCTTTTCCGAGACGATGGGCCAAAACCACAAACAGTTTGGATCCATTTAATAGCAGTATCAATAAACTTTTCAGATAATCAACGTTTTTTACAACCAAAATTAAGATACTTAAGTTATGTGAAAAAACAAACCACAACCTCTGAACAAACCTTAAACCAAAAATTACAAAATTACTAGTTCTTAAAAAACAAGTTCTGCCATAGAAAATAAACCCAACTCTTCCCGAGTTTTTAAAGTCCAAATTTCGTAATAAATACCTCACAAAAATCAACAGTTTTGCATTTCAAATCTTTATATTTCCCAGACGGTAAAGCAAAAACACAAAGTGTTTGGAACCAAAACCACACAGAGTTTGGATCCACTTGATAGCAGTATGAATAAACTTTTTAGATAAACAAAGTTCCATACAACCAGATCTAAGATAACTAGGTTATGTGAAAAAAACAAACCTCAACCTCAAAATCAAAATTTCGAAAAAAAAAAATCTAACATCAATCAACATTTTTGCATTTCAAAGCTTTACTCAGACGGTAGGCTAAAACCACACAGTTTGGATTCATTTTATAGCAGTATCAATCAACTTTTCAGATAATCAAAGTTTTTTACAACCAAAATTAAGATACTTAAGTTATGTGAAAAAACAAACCACAACCTCTGAAAAAACCTTAAACTTAAAATTACAAAATTGCTAGTTCTTAAAAAACAAGATCTGCCATAGAAAATTAAAGCGACTTTTCCCGAGTTTTTAAAGTCAAAATTTCGAAAAAAAAAATCTCACAACAATCCACATTTTTGCATTTCAAAGCTTTTCCGAGACGGTAGGCCAAAACCACACAGAGTTTGGATCCACTTTATAGCAGTATCAATCGACTTTTCAGATATTCAAAATTATTTACAACCAAAATTCAGATTCTTAAGTTATGTGAAAAAACAAACCGCAACCTCTGAAAAAACATTAAACTAAAAATTACATCCTTAATAAGTTCCTAAAAAACAAGTTCTGCCATAGAAAATAAACCCGACTTTTCCCGAGTTTTTAAAGTAAAAATATCGAAAAAAAA
>NW_022996709.1:0-2499 GCF_900245975.1 Drosophila guanche | reverse complement strand
GTTTTTTCACATAACTTAAGTATCTTAAATTTGTTTGTAAAAAACTTTGATTATCTGAAAAGTTGATTGATACTGCTATAAAATGGATCCAAACTGAGTGGTTTTGGCCTACCGTCTGGATAAGCCTTTGAAATGCAAAAATGTTAATTGATGTGAGATTTTTTTTTTCGAATTTTTGACTTTAAAAACTCGGGAAAAGTTGGTTTTATTTTCTATGGCAGAACTTGTTTTTTAAGAACTAGCAATTTTGTAATTTTTATTTTAAGGTTTTTTCAGATGTTGCGGTTGGTTTTTTCACATAACTTAAGTATCTTAACTGTGGTTGTAAAAAACTTTGATTATCTTAAAAATGATTGATACTGCTATAAAATGGATCCAAGCTCTGAGTGGTTTTGGCCTACCGTCTCGAAAAGCTTTGAAATGCAAAAATGTGGATTGTTGTGATATTTTTTTTTCGAAATTTTGACTTTAAAAACTCGAGAAAAGTTGGATTTATTTTCTATGGCAGAACTTGTTTTTTAAGAACTAGCAATTTTGTAATTTTTAGTTTAAGGTTTTTTCAGAGGTTNGATTATCTTAAAAATGATTGATACTGCTATAAAATGGATCCAAACTCTGAGTGGTTTTGGCCTACCGTCTCGAAAAGCTTTGAAATGCAAAAATGTGGATTGTTGTGATATTTTTTTTCGAAATTTTGACTTTAAAAACTCGAGAAAAGTTGGATTTATTTTCTATGGCAGAACTTGTTTTTTAAGAACTAGCAATTTTGTAATTTTTAGTTTAAGGTTTTTTCAGAGGTTGCGGTTCGTTTTTTCACATAACTTAAGTATCTTAATTTTGGTTGTAAAAAACTTTGATTATCTGAAAAGTTGATTGATTCTGCTATAAAATGGATCCAAACTCTGTGTGGTTTTGGCCTACCGTCTCGGAAAAGCTTTGAAATGCAAAAATGTGGATTGTTGTGAGATTTTTTTTTTCGAAATTTTGACTTTAAAAACTCGGGAAAAGTTGGGTTTATTTTCTTTGGCAGAACTTGTTTTTTAAGAACTAGCAATTTTGTAATTTTTAGTTTAAGGTTTTTTCAGAGGTTTCGGTTTGTTTTTTCACATAACTTAAGTATCTTAACTGTGGTTGTAAAAAACTTTGATTATCTGAAAAGTTGATTGATACTGCTATAAAATGGATCCAAACTCTGAGTGGTTTTGGCCTACCGTCTCGAAAAGCTTTGAAATGCAAAAATGTGGATTGTTGTGATATTTTTTTTTCGAAATTTTGACTTTAAAAACTCGAGAAAAGTTGGATTTATTTTCTATGGCAGAACTTGTTTTTTAAGAACTAGCAATTTTGTAATTTTTAGTTTAAGGCTTTTCAGAGGTTGCGGTTCGTTTTTTCACATAACTTAAGTATCTTAAATTTGTTTGTAAAAAACTTTGATTATCTGAAAAGTTGATTGATACTGCTATAAAATGGATCCAAACTGAGTGGTTTTGGCCTACCGTCTGGATAAGCCTTTGAAATGCAAAAATGTTAATTGATGTGAGATTTTTTTTTCGATATTTTNCACATAACTTAAGTATCTTAACTGTGGTTGTAAAAAACTTTGATTATCTGAAAAGTTGATTGATACTGCTATAAAATGGATCCAAACTCTGAGTGGTTTTGGCCTACCGTCTCGAAAAGCTTTGAAATGCAAAAATGTGGATTGTTGTGATATTTTTTTTTCGAAATTTTGACTTTAAAAACTCGAGAAAAGTTGGATTTATTTTCTATGGCAGAACTTGTTTTTTAAGAACTAGCAATTTTGTAATTTTTAGTTTAAGGTTTTTTCAGAGGTTGCGGTTCGTTTTTTCACATAACTTAAGTATCTTAAATTTGTTTGTAAAAAACTTTGATTATCTGAAAAGTTGATTGATACTGCTATAAAATGGATCCAAACTGAGTGGTTTTGGCCTACCGTCTGGATAAGCCTTTGAAATGCAAAAATGTTAATTGATGTGAGATTTTTTTTTCGATATTTTTACTTTAAAAACTCGGGAAAAGTTGGGTTTATTTTCTTTGGCAGAACTTGTTTTTTAGGAACTTATTAAGAAAGTAATTTTAAGTTTAAGGTTTTTTCAGAGGTTGCGGTTTGTTTTTTTACATAACTTAAGTATCTTAATTTTGGTTGTAAAAAACTTTGATTATCTGAAAAGTTTATTGATACTGCTTTAATATGGATCCAACATCTGTGTGGTTTTAGCCTACCGTCTGGGTAAAGCTTTGAAATGCAAACATGTTGATTTTTGTGAGGTATTTTTTAAAAAATTTTGACTTTAAAAATTCGGGAAAAGTCGGGTTTATTTTCTATGGAAGAACTTTTCTTTTAAAAATTTTCAAAGTTTGTTACTTTTTTGTTTAAGGTTTTTTAGAAGTAGCGGTTTGTTTTTTCACATAACTTAACCATCTTAGACCTGGTTGTAAAGAACTTTGATAACTTTGAATTTTCATAGGTTGCGGTTT
>NW_022996708.1:0-2500 GCF_900245975.1 Drosophila guanche | reverse complement strand
CAGATCTAAGATACTTAACTTATGTGAAAAAACAAACCGCTACTTCTAAAAAAACCTTAAACTAAAAATGACATCTTTAATAAGTTCCTAAAAAAAAGTTCTGCCATGGAAAATAAACCCTAATGTTCCCGAGTTCTTAAAGTCAATATTTCGACAATAAAAATCTCACAACAACCGACATTTTTGCATTTCAATCCAGCATTTGGATCCATTTTTTAGCAGTATCAATCAACTTTTTAGATAATCAAAGTTTTTTGCAACCAGATCTAAGTTACTTAAGTTATGTGAAAAAACAGACCGATACCTCTGAAAAAACCTTAAACTAAAAATTACATCTTTAATAAGTTCCTAAAAAAAGTTCTGCCATAGAAAATAAACCCGACTGTTCCCGAGGTTTTAAAGTCAATATTTCGACAATAAAAATCTCACAACAACCAACATTTTTGCATTTCAAAGCTTTACCCAGACGGTAGGCCAAAACCACATACAGTTTGGATCCGTTTTTTAGCAGTATCAATCAACTTTTTAGATAATCAAAGTTTTTTGCAACCAGATCTAAGATACTTAAGTTAAGTGAAAAAACAAACCGCTACTTCTAAAAAAACCTTAAACTAAAAATGACATCTTTAATAAGTTCCTAAAAAACGTTCTGCCATAGAAAATAAACCCTAATGTTCCCGAGTTTTTAAAGTCAATTTTTCGACAATAAAAATCTCACAACAACCAACATTTTTGCATTTCAAAACTTTACCCAGACGGTAGGCCAAAACCACACACAGTTTGGATCCGTTTTTTAGCAGTATCAATCAACTTTTTAGATAATAAAAGTTTTTTGCAACCAGATCTAAGATACTTAAGTTAAGTGAAAAAACAAACCGCTACTTCTAAAAAAACCTTAAACTAAAAATATCATCTTTAATAAGTTCCTCAAAAAAGTTCTACCATAGAAAATAAACCCGACTGTTCCCGAGTTTTTAAAGTCAATATTTTGACAATAAAAATCTCACAACAACCAACATTTTTGCAATTCAAAGCTTTACCCAGACGGTAGGCCAAAACCACACACAGTTTGGATCCATTTTATAGCAGTATCAATCAACTTTTTAGATAATCAAAGTTTTTTGCAACCAGATCTAAGATACTTAAGTTATGTGAAAAAACAAACCGCTACTTCTAAAACAAACCTTAAGCTAAAAATGACATCTTTAATAAGTTCTTAAAAAAAAGTTCTGCCATAGAAAATAAACCCTAATGTTCCCGAGTTCTTAAAGTCAATATTTCGACAATAAAAATCTCACAACAACCGACATTTTTGCATTTCAAAACTTTACCCCTACGGTAGGCCAAAACCACACACAGTTTGGATCCATTTTTTAGCAGTATCAATCAACTGTTTAGATAATCAAAGTTTTTTGCAACCAGATCTAAGATACTTAAGTTATGTGAAAAAGCAAATCGATACTTCTAAAAAAACCTTAAACTGAAAATGACATCTTTAATAAGTTCCTAAAAAAAAGTTCTGCCATAGAAAATAAACCCGACTGTTCCCGAGTTCTTAAAGTCAATATTTTGACAATAAAAATCTCACAACAACCAACATTTTTGCATTTCAAAGCTTTACCCAGACGGTAGGCCAAAACCACACACAGTTTGTATCCATTTTTTAGCAGTATCAATCAACTTTTTAGATAATCAAAGTTTTTTGCAACCAGATCTAAGATACTTAAGTTATGTGAAAAAACAAACCGCTACTTCTAAAAAAACCTTAAACTAAAAATGACATCTTTAATAAGTTCCTAAAAAAAAGTTCTGCCATAGAAAATAAACCCGACTGTTCCCGAGTTCTTAAAGTCAATATTTTGACAATAAAAATCTCACAACAACCAACATTTTTGCATTTCAAAACTTTACCCAGACGGTAGGCCAAAACCACACACAGTTTGGATAAATTTTTTAGCAGTATCAATCAACTTTAAGATAATGAAAGTTTTTTGCAACCAGATCTAAGATAGTAAAGTTATGTGAAAAAACAGACCGCAACCTCTGAAAAACCTTAAACTAAAAATATCATCTTTAATAAGTTCCTCAAAAAAGTTCTACCATAGAAAATAAACCCGACTGTTCCCGAGTTTTTAAAGTCAATATTTCGACAATAAAAATCTCACAACAACCAACATTTTTGCATTTCAAAGCTTTACCCAGACGGTAGGCCAAAACCACAAAGAGTTTGGATCCATTTTATAGCCGTATCAATAAACTTTTCAGATAATCAAAGTTTTTTGCAACCAGATCTAAGATACTTAAGTTATGTGAAAAAACAAACCGCTACTTCTAAAAAAACCTTAAACTAAAAATGACATCTTTAATAAGTTCCTAAAAAAACGTTCTGCCATAGAAAATAAACCCTAATGTTCCCGAGTTCTTAAAGTCAATATTTCGACAATAAAAATCTCACAACAACCAACATTTTCACATTACAAAGCTTTACCCAGACAGTAGG
>NW_022996707.1:0-2505 GCF_900245975.1 Drosophila guanche | reverse complement strand
GGGGGGGGTGGTTAAAAGTCGGCAGAGGCAGAGGGACGGCAGTGGCAGAGGCCGAGTGAAGCAGAGTGTGAATGAGAGAATGTGAAAAGAACAACAAAAGCTGCAGGACAGTGTGGGTTTAGCCATTGCTAATTAATGTATTCTTTCTGGCTATAATAATGATCCAATCGGATCCCAATTAATTGATCTGATAGATATGGCCATTCCCTACAGAATGGCGGTTTTAGTTTTTTTTTATCTTTAAAATTGTAGATTTGGGAGGTTTTTGCCCTTTTGCGGGGGCGGAAGGGGCGGGGCACATTTTTTTAATACACTTGTAACAGTGTGAGCATACAGAAGTCTGGATGCAGAATTTGGTGGCTCTAGCTTTTATAGTCTCTGAGATTCAGGTGCTCAACAAGACGGACGGACAGACGGACGGACAGACGGACGGACAGACGGACGGACGAAAAGACAGACAGGGCTCAATCGACTCGGCTATTGATGGTGATCAAGAATATATACACTTTATGGGGTCGGAAACGATTCCTTCTGTGTGTTAAATACATTAACTTTGTGCACAAATACAATATACCCTATTTACACTTCGAGTACCGGGTATAAAACAAATATAAGATGCGTGAGGGGGGTGGTGGGGGGGGGGGTGGTTTAAAGTCGGCAGAGGCAGAGGGACGGCAGAGGCAGAGGCCAAGTGAAGCAGAGTGTGAATGAGAGAATGTGAAAAGAACAACAAAAGCTGCAGGACAGTGTGGGTTTAGCCACTGCTAATTAATGTATTCTTTCTGGCTATAATAATGAACCAATCGGATCCCAATTTATTGATCTGATAGATATGGCCATTCCCTACAGAATGGCGGTTTTAGTTTTCTTCTATCTTAACCTGTAACAGTGTGAGCATACAGAAGTCTGGATGCAAAATTTGGTAGCTCTAGCTTTTATAGTCTCTGACATTCAGGTGCTCAACAAGACGGACGGACAGACGGACGGACAGACGGACAGACGGACAGACAGACAGACAGACAGACAGACAGACAGACAGACAGACAGGGCTTAATCGACTCGGCTATTGATGGTGATCAAGAATATATACACTTTATGGGGTTGGAAACGATTCCTTCTGTGTGTTACATACATTAACTTTGTGCACAAATACAATATACCCTATTTACTCTTCGAGTACCGGGTATAAAATAATATAAGCTGCGTGAGGGGGGGGGGTGTTTAAAAGTCGGCAGAGGCAGAGGGACGGCAGAGGCAGAGGCCGAGTGAAGCAGAGTGTGAATGAGAGAATGTGAAAAGAACAACAAAAGCTGAAGGACAGTGTGGGTTTAGCCACTGCTAATTAATTTATTCTTTCTGGCTATAATAATGATCCAATCGGATCCTAATGTATTGATCTGATAGATATGGCCATTCCCTACAGAATGGCGTTTTTAGTTTTTTTTTATCTTTAAAATTGTAGATTTGGGAGGTTTTCGCCCTTTTGCGGGGGCGGAAGGGGGCGGGGCACATTTTTTTAATACACTTGTAACAGTGTGAGCATACAGAAGTCTGGATGCAGAATTTGGTGGCTCTAGCATTTATAGTCTCTGAGATTCAGGTGGTCAACAAGACGGACGGACAGACGGACGGACAGACGGACGGACAGACGGACGGACAGACGGACAGACAGACAGGGCTCAATCGACTCGGCTATTGATGGTGATCAAGAATATATACACTTTATGGGGTCGGAAACGATTCCTTCTGTGTGTTAAATACATTAACTTTGTGCACAAATACAATATAACCTATTTACTCTTCAAGTACCGGGTATAAAACAAATATAAGCTGCGTGAGGGGGGGGGGTGGCGGTTTAAAGTCGGCAGAGGCAGAGGGACGGCAGAGGCAGAGGCAGAGGCCAAGTGAAGCAGAGTGTGAATAAGAGAATTTGAAAAGAACAACAAAAGCTGCAGGACAGTGTGGGTTTAGCCACTGCTAATTAATTTCTTCTTACTGGCTATAATAATGATCCAATCGGATCCCAATTTGGTGATCTGATAGATAGGCCATTCCCTACAGAATAGCGTTTTTAGTTTTCTTCTATCTTTAAAATTGTAGATTTGGGAGGTTTTCGCCCTTTTGCGGGGGCGGAAGGGGGCGGGCACATTTTTTAAATACACTTGTAACAGTGTGAGCATACAGAAGTCTGGATGCAGAATTTGGTGGCTCTAGCTTTTATAGTCTCTGAGATTCAGGTGCTCAACAAGACGGACGGACAGACGGACGGACAGACGGACAGACAGACAGGGCTCAATCGACTCGGCTATTGGTGGTGATCAAGAATATAAATTAACTTTATGTCGTTTTTGGTCCGAGCTGCGGTATGCGTTGCGTTGGCTCCGGCGGCAGCGATCGGGTTCCCGTGGCCCGCTCTTGTAGCGGGGGACGGTGGTTGCGGTTGGCAACTGAGTCTTCTACCGAAGATTATGTTGAGAGGGTAATTGCCCTCTATTTCGTTGGCCC
>NW_022996706.1:0-2510 GCF_900245975.1 Drosophila guanche | reverse complement strand
TACTTTAAAAACTCGGGGAAAGTCGGGTTTATTTTCTATGGCAGAACTTGTTTTTAAGAACTTATTAAGGAAGTAACTTTTAGTTTAAGGTTTTTTCAGGGGTTGCGGTTTGTTTTTTCATATAACTTAAGTATCTTAATTTTGGTTGTAAAAAACTTTGATTATCTGAAAAGTTGATTGATACTGCTATAAAATGGATCTAAATTCTGTGTGGTTTTGGCCTACCGTCTGGGTAAATCTTTGAAATGCAAAAATGTTGATTGTTGTGAGATTTTTTGTTTTCGAAATTTTTACTTTAAAAACTCGGGAAAAGTCGGGTTTATTTTCTATGGCAGAACTTGTTTTTTAAGAACTTATTAAGGAAGTATCTTTTAGTTTGAGGTTTTTTCAGACTTTGCGGTTTGTTTTTTTTCAAATAACTTAAGTATCTTAGATCTGGTTGCAAAAAACTTTGATTATCTGAAAAGTTGATTGATACTGCTATAAAATGGATCCAAACTCTGTGTGGTTTTGGCCTACCGTCTCGGAAAAGCTTTGAAATTCAAAAATGTGGATTGTTGTGAGATTTTTTTTTTCGAAATTTTGACTTTAAAAACTCGGGGAAAGTCGGGTTTATTTTCTATGGCAGAACTTGTTTTTTAAGAACTTATTAAGGAAGTAACTTTTAGTTTAAGGTTTTTTCAGGGGTTGCGGTTTGTTTTTTCACATATCTTAAGTATCTTAATTTTGGTTGTAAAAAACTTTGATTATCTGAATAGTTGATTGATACTGCTATAAAATAAATCCAAACTCTGTGTGGTTTTGGCCTACCGTCTGGGTAAAGCTTTGAAATGCAACAATGTGGATTGTTGTGAGATTTTTTTTTTCGAAATTTTGACTTTAAAAACTCGGAAAAAGTCGGCTTTATTTTCTATGGCAGAACTTGTTTTTTAAGAACTTATTAAGGAAGCAATTTTTAGTTTAAGGTTTTTTCAGATGTTGCGGTTTGTTTTCTCAAATAACTTAAGTATCTTAATTTTGGTTGTAAAGAACTTTGATTATCTGAAAAGTGAATTGATACTGCTATAAAATGGATCCAAACTCTGTGTGGTTTTGACCTACCGTCTGGGTAAAGCTTTGAAAGGCAAAAATGTTGATTTTTTAGGGGTATTTTGTACGAAATTTTGACTTTAAAAACTCGGGTTTATTTTCTATGGCAGAAATTGTTTTTTAAGAACTTATTAAGGAAGTTATTTTAAGTTTAAGGTTTATTCAGAGGTTGCGGTTTGTTTTTTCACATAACTTAAGTATCTTAATTTTGGTTGTAAAAAACTTTGATTATCTGAAAAGTTGATTGATACTGCTATAAGATGGATCCAACCTCTGGGTGATTTTGGCCTACCGTCTCGGAAAAGCTTTGAAATGCAAAAATGTTAATTGTTGTGAGATTTTTTTTTCGAAATTTTTACTTTAAAAACTCGGGAGAAGTCGGTTTTATTTTCTATGCCAGAACTTGTTTTTTAAGAACTAGCAATTTTGAAATTTTTAGTTTTAGGTTTTTTCAGGGGTTGCGGTTTGTTTTTTCACATATCTTAAGTATCTTAATTTTGGTTGTAAAAAACTTTGATTATCTGAAAAGTTGATTGATACTGCTATAAAATGGATCCAAACTCTGTGTGGTTTTGGCCTACCGTCTGGGTAAAGCTTAGAAATGCAAAAATGTTGATTGTTGTGAGATTTTTTGTTTTCGAAATTTTTACTTTAAAAACTCGGGAAAAGTCGGGTTTATTTTCTATGGCAGAACTTGTTTTTTAAGAACTTATTAAGGAAGTATCGTTTAGTTTGAGGTTTTTTCAGACTTTGCGGTTTGTTTTTTCACATAACTTAAGTATCTTAGATCTGGTTGCAAAAAACTTTGATTATCTGAGAAGTTGATTGATACTGCTATAAAATGGATCCAAACTCTGTGTGGTTTTGGCCTACCGTCTCGGAAAAGTTTTGAAATGCAAAAATGTTAATTGTTGTGAGATTTTTTTTCGAAATTTTTACTTTAAAAACTCGGGAGAAGTCAGTTTTATTTTCTATGCCAGAACTTGTTTTTTAAGAACTAGCAATTTTGAAATTTATAGTTTAAGGTTTTTTCAGGGGTTGCGGTTTGTTTTTTCACATATCTTAAGTATCTTAATTTTGGTTGTAAAAAACTTTGATTATCTGAAAAGTTGATTGATACTGCTATAAAATGTATCCAAACTCTGTGTGGTTTTGGCCTACCGTCTGGGTAAAGCTTAGAAATGCAAAAATGTTGATTGTTGTGAGATTTTTTGTTTTCGAAATTTTTACTTTAAAACTCGGGAAAAGTCGGGTTTATTTTCTATGGCAGAACTTGTTTTTTAAGAACTTATTAAGGAAGTAATTTTTAGTTTAAGGTTTTTTCAGACTTTGCGGTTTGTTTTTTCACATAACTTAAGTATCTTAGATCTGGTTGCAAAAAACTTTGATTATCTGAAAAGTTGATTGATTCTGCTATAAAA
>NW_022996705.1:0-2513 GCF_900245975.1 Drosophila guanche | reverse complement strand
TGAAGCTTTGAAATGCAAAAATGTTGATTGTTGTGAGATTTTTATTGTCGAAATATTGACTTTAAAAACTCGGGAACAGTTGGGTTTATTTTCTATGGCAGAACTTTTCTTTTAAGAATTTTCAAAGTTTGTACTTCTTTTGTTTAAGGTTTTTTCAGAAGTAGCGGTTTGTTTTTTCACTTAACTTAAGTATCTTAGATCTGGTTGCTAGAAACTTTGATTATCTGAAAAGCTGATTAATACTGCTATAAAATGGATCCAAACTCTGTGTGGTTTTGGCCTACCGTCTAGGTTAAGCTTTGAAATGCAAAAATGTTGATTTTTGTGAGATTTTTATTGTCGAAATATTGACTTTAAAAACTCGGGAACATTATTGTTTATTTTCTATGGCAGAACTTTTTTTTAGGAACTTATTAAAGATGTAATTTTTAATTTAAGGTTTTTTCAGAGGTTTCGGTCTGTTTTTTCTCAGAACTAAAGTATCTTAGATCTGGTTGCAAAAAAACTTTGATTATCTAAAAGTTGATTGATACTGCTAAAAAATTGATCCAAACTGTGTGTGGTTTTGGCCTACCGTCTGGGTAAAGATTTGAAATGCAAAAATGTTGGTTGTTGTGAGATTTTTATTGTCGAAATATTGACTTTAAAAACTCCGGAACATTAGGGTTTATTTTCTATGGCAGAACTTTTCTTTTAAGAATTTTCAAAGTTTGTACTTTTTTTGTTTAAGGTTTTTTCAGAGGTTGCGGTTTGTTTTTTCACATAACTTAAGTATCTTAGATCTGGTTGCAAAAAACTTTGATTATCTGAAAAGTTTATTGATACTGCTATAAAATGGATCCAAACTCTTTGTGGTTTTGGTGTACCGTCTGGGAAAAGCTTTGAAATGCAAAAATGTTGATTTTTGTGAGGTGTTTTTTAAGGATATTTTGACTTTAAAAACTCGGGAAGAGTCGGGTTGATTTCTATGGCAGAACTTTTTTTAGGAACTTATTAAAGATGTAATTTTTAGTTTAAAGATTTTTCAGAGGTTGCGGTCTGTTTTTTCACATAACTTAAGTATCTTAGATCTGGTTGCAAAAAACTTTGATTATCTGAAAAGTTTATTGATACTGCTATAAAATGGATCCAAACTCTTTGTGGTTTTGGTCTACCGTCTGGGAAAAGCTTTGAAATGCAAAAATGTTGATTTTGTGAGGTATTTTTTACGAAATTTTGACTTTAAAAACTCGGGAACAGTCGGGTTTATTTTCTATGGCAGAACTTTTTTTAGGAACTTATTAAAGATGTCATTTTTAATTTAAGGTTTTTTCAGAGGTTTCGGTCTGTTTTTTCACATAACTTAAGTATCTTAGATCTGGTTGCATAAAACTTTGATTATCTGTATAGTTGATTGATACTGCTATAAAATGGATCCAAACTGTGTGTGGTTGTGGCAAATGTTGATTTTTGTGAGGTATTTTTCACATTTTTTTTTAGTTTGTTTTTTTTTTTTTTGTTTAAGGTTTTTTCAGAGTTTGCGGTTTGTTTTTTCACATAACTTCAGTATCTTAGATCTGGTTGCAAAAAACTTTGATTATTTGAAAAGTTTATTGATACTGCTATAAAATGGATCCAAACTCTGTGTGGTTTTGGCTTACCGTCTAGGTAAAGCTCTGAAATGCAAAAATGTTGATTGTTGTGAGATTTGTATTGTCGAAATATTGACTTTAAAAACTCGGGAACAGTCGGATTTATTTTCTATGGCAGAACTTTTCTTTTAAGAATTTTCACAGTTTGTACTTTTTTTGTTTACGGTTTTTCAGAGGTTTCGGTTTGTTGTTTCACATAACTTAAGTATCTTAGATCTGGTTGCATACAACNCTTTTTTGTTGAAGGTTTTTTCAGAGATTGAGGTTTGTTTTTTCACATAACTTAAGTATCTTAGATCTGGTTGCAAAAAACTTTGAATATCTGAAAAGTTTATTGAAAATGCTATAAAATGGATCCAAACTCTGTGTGGTTTTGGCCTACCGTCTAGGTTAAGCTTTGAAATGCAAAAATGTTGATTGTTGTGAGATTTGTATTGTCGAAATATTGACTTTAAAAACTCGGGAACAGTCGGATTTATTTTCTATGGCAGAACTTTTCTTTTAAGAATTTTCACAGTTTGTACTTTTTTTGTTTACGGTTTTTTCAGAGGTTTCGGTTTGTTGTTTCACATAACTTAAGTATCTTAGATCTGGTTGCATAAAACTTTGATTATCTGAAAAGTTTATTGAAACTGCTATAAAATGGATCCAAAGTCTGTGTGGTTTTGGCCTCCCGTCTAGGCTAAGCTTTGAAATGCAAAAATGTTGATTGTTGTGAGATTTTTATTATCGAAATATTGACTTTAAAAACTCGGGAACAGTCGGGTTTATTTTCTATGGCAGAACTTTTTTTTACGAACTTATTTAAGATGTAATTTTTAGTTTAAGGTTTTTTCAGAGATTGCGGTCTGTTTTTTCACATAACTTAAGTATCTTAGATCT
>NW_022996704.1:0-2514 GCF_900245975.1 Drosophila guanche | reverse complement strand
GCCGGACATTCTTAGTTCCGAAGTTTTGGCAGATCGGTACACAATTTATAGGAATGATCGTTCGTCTCGACGTGGAGGAGGGGTTCTGATTGCAGTAAACTCTAACTTTACGTCGGAACTTTTCATAGTCCAGGTCTCACAAGACCTGGAATTCCTCTGTGTTAGACTGATTCTTCCCGGCCAGTCTATTTATGTCACTTGCTCGTATATTCCACCGTCTTCGGATGTACTAATATACGAGCAGAATTTGTCTGCCTTAAAAACTGTTTCTTCCTCGCTATCAGATAAAGACCATTTAATAGTTCTTGGGGATTTCAACCTGCCAGGTACTGTCTGGTCTTCGGTTAACGAGTCAAACAACCTTGTGCCCATGTCACGACATGAGTTTATTGATGGCTTATTAGACCTGTCCCTGTCTCAAGTCAACCATGTAAAAAACTCCTTGGGTCGATTGCTTGATCTGTGCTTTGTCTCGGATCCGACCGTAGCGTTGTTAACACGAGCACTCCCGCTCACTATACCTGAAGACTGCTATCATCCTACTTTCGAAGTGTCGATAGATATTGGACCTACTGTATCGGATCGTGCGGGTAGGCTATCTGAACGCGTCCGCTGCTTTCGTAAAGCCGAGTTTACGAAGCTCAATAACTTAATTCGAAATTTTGATTGGTCCGCTCTGTACTTGTGCAGTGACGTCATTGAAGGCACAAACATTTTTTATAATGTACTTGACACAATTTTTGACACGTGTGTCCCACTTTCATGTCCGACTAGATCTGCGAAACCTCCTTGGTTCACCAAAGAGTTATCCAGTCTAAAAAATCTAAAATCAAGACTATTTAAAAAATCTCAAGAAGTTGGTTCTCCCTCTTCTCTTTCTAATTACTTAATAGCTCGGTCAAACTTCACTGTTCTTAATGCTCAATGCTATAGGAACTACCTCCTTCGATGCAGGATACGTTTTTCAAAGGACCCTAAACAGTTTTACAGCTTCGTAAACAGTAAGCGTAGAACGTCCGCACATCCATCCTCGCTATCATTTTTGAATATGTCGGCAAACAATGATCAGGCAATCGCCGATCTTTTTGCAAAATTTTTTCAAACCACATATTCCCAGGAAAGCTACCCAGGTCATATGTATCCATATAGTTTACCAAGGTCGAATGGCATTTTCTGCCCTTTGTTAAATGAAGGCTCCTTACTTCATGAACTTCAATTAGTTAAGCCGGTATTCTCACCGGGCCCTGACGGAGTTCCCGGCTGTGTACTCAGGTACTGTGCCGAGTCTCTCTGCGGACCTTTGCTTAAACTATTCACTCTATCTATCCATTCTTCTAGCTTTCCCCCCATCTGGAAGGAATCCTTTATAATTCCTCTCCATAAGAAAGGTAGCAAGTCTGACGCTAAAAACTATAGAGGTATATCTAAGTTATCCGCTATTCCTAAAATGTTCGAGAAACTTGTAACTCCGCACTTGCAGCAAATCACTTATATCTGCAAATCACTTATATCTCCAGCACAGCACGGATTTATACGGCGACGATCAACAACCACTAATCTTTTAGAGTTCACCTCCTTTGTAATTAAAGGCTTCCAAAGTAACTTGCAGACGGATGTTATTTACACTGACTTCAGTAAGGCATTCGATTCCGTAAACCATTCTCTTCTTGCACAAAAGCTCAACCTTCTAGGGTTTCCGCCCAATCTGTTGAGATGGATTTCTAGCTACCTGTGTTCTAGGTCTCAAAGGTCTCTTTTCAAAAAATCCTTATCTTTACCTGTTATGGTTACTTCTGGAGTACCACAGGGTAGCCATTTAGGCCCCTTACTTTTCACACTCTTTATTAATGACCTGCCTTCTGTATTAACAAATTCTCGAGTACTTATGTATGCGGATGATGTTAAACTCTGTGTCCAGTATAAGGACATTTCATTTCACTCTCGTTTGCAATCTGATCTCAATAGCTTTCAGTCATGGTGCTGTGCAAATATGTTACAACTTAATGCCTCGAAGTGCAATGTAATGACTTTTTGTCGCTCCAGCCCCTTCCTGGCTCCTTACACCCTCTGCGGTAGTTCTCTTGAGAGAATTACATTGGTTGATGATCTGGTGTTAAACTAGACCCCAAGTTACAATTTTCTGAACACATTTCTACCATGGTAAATAAAGCCATGGGTGTGCTTGGGTTTATAAAGAGGTGGTCAAAGGAATTTGAGGACCCCTATATAACGAAGACTCTCTATATCTCGCTTGTTCGTCCGATTTTAGAATACGGCTCATGTGTATGGTGCCCTCAGTACAACATACATCAGGACCGTATTGAATCAGTACAGAAAAACTTTTTATTATTTGCCCTACGGGGCCTCAACTGGGATGCAACTGTGAGACTGCCATCCTACCGTAGTAGACTTCTCTTAATAAATCTTCCATCCTTAGTTAGTCGTAGAAAAATGCTTGGTGTAATTTTTATGCACAACTTGATCAAGGGGGATGTAGACAGCCCTGACTTGCTG
>NW_022996703.1:0-2514 GCF_900245975.1 Drosophila guanche | reverse complement strand
TTTTAAGAACTAGGTAAGTAAGTAATTTTAAGTTTAAGGTTTTTTCAGAGGTTGCGCTTTGTTTTTTCACATAACTTAAGTATCTTAATTTTGGTTGTAAAAAACTTTGATTATCTGAAAAGTTGATTGCTACTGCTATAAAATGGATCCAAACTCCGTGTGGTTTTGGCCTACCGTCTGGGTTAAGCTTTAAAATGCAAAAATAATGATTGTTGTGAGATTTTTTTTTTTACAAATTTTGACTTTAAAAACTCGGGAAAAGTCGGGTTTATTTTCTATGGCAGAACTTTTTTTTTAGGAACTTATTAAGGATGTAATTTCTAGTTTAAGGTTTTTTCAGAGGTTGCGGTTTGTTTTTTCCCATAACTTAGGTATCTTAATTTTGGTTGTAAAAAACTTTGATTATCTGAAAAGTTGATTGATACTGCTATAAAATGGATCCGAACTCTGTGTGGTTTTGGCCTGCCGCCTCGGAAAAGCTTTGAAATGCAAAAATGTGGACTGTTGTAAGATTTTTTTTTTCGAAATTTTTTCTTTTAAAACTTAGAAAAAGTCGGGTTTATTTTCTATGCCAGAACTTGTTTTTTAAGAACTTATTAAGGAAGTTATTTAAAGTTTAAGGTTTTTTCAGAGGTTGCGCTTTGGTTTTTTCACATAACTTAAGTATCTTAATTTTGGTTGTAAAAAACGTTGATTATCTGAAAAGTTGATTGATACTGCTATAAAATGGATACAAACTCCGTGTGGTTTTGGCCTAAAGTCTGGGTTAAGCTTTGAAATGCAAAAATGTTGATTGTGGTGAGATTTTTTTTTCCCAAATGTTGACTTCAAGAACTCGGGAAAAGTCGGGTTTATTTTCTATGGCAGAACTTGTTTTTTAGGAACTAGCAATTTTGTAATTTTTAGTTTAAGGTTTTTTCAGAGGTTGCGGTTTGTTTTTACACATAACTTAAGTATCTTAATTTTGGTTGTAAAAAACTTTGATTATCAGAAAAGTTGATTGATTCTGCTATAAAATGGATCCAAACTCTTTGTGGTTTTGGCCTACCGTCTGGGTAAAGCTTCAAAATGTAAAAATGTTGATTTTTGTGAGGTATTTTGTACGAAATTTTGACTTTAAAAACTCGGGTTTATTTTCTAAGTCAGAACTTGTTTTTTAAGAACTTATTAAGGAAGTAATATGTGTTTTAATGTTTTTTCAGAGGTTTCGGTTTGTTTTTTCACATAACTTAAGTATCTTAGATCTGGTTGCAAAAAACTTTGATTATCTGAAAAGTTGATTGATACTGCAATAAAATGGATCCAAACTGTTTGTGGTTTTGGCCTACCGTCTGGGTAAAGATTTGAAATGCAAAAATGTTGATTGATGTGAGATTTTTTTTTTTCGATATTTTTACTTTAAAAACTCAGGAAAAGTCGGGTTTATTTTCTATGGCAGAACTTGTTTTTAGGAACTTATTAAGGATGTAATTTTTAGTTTAAGGTTTTTTCAGAGGTTGCGGTTTGTTTTTTTACATAACTTAAGTATCTTAGATCTGGTTGCAAAAAACTTTGATTATCCGAAAAGTTGATTGATACTGCTATAAAATGGATCCAAACTCTGTGTGGTTTTGGCCTACCGTTTCGGAAAAGCTTTGAAGTCGGTTTTATTTTCTATGCCAGAACTTGTTTTTTAGAACTAGCAATTTTTTAATTTTTAGTTTAAGGTTTTTTCAGAGGTTGCGGCTTGTTTTTTTACATAACTTAAGTATCTTAGATCTGGTTGCAAACAACTTTAATTATCAGAAAAGTTGATTGATACTGCTATAAAATGGATCCAAACTCTGTGTGGTTTTGGCCTACCGTTTCGGAAAAGCTTTGAAGTCGGTTTTATTTTCTATGCCAGAACTTGTTTTTTAAAAACTAGCATTTTTGTAATTTTTAGTATAAGGTTTTTTTCAGAGGTTGCGGTTTGTTTTTTCACATAACTTAAGTATCTAAGATCTGGTTGCAAAAAACTTTGATTAACAGAAAAGTTGATTGATTCTGCTATAAAATGGATCCAAACTCTTTGTGGTTTTGGCCTACCGTCTGGGTAATGCTTCAAAATGCAAAAATGTTGATTTTTGTGAGGTATTTTGTACGAAATTTTGACTTTAAAAACTCGGGTTTTTTTTCTATGGCAGAACTTGTTTTTTAAGAACTTATTAAGGAATAGTTTTAAGTTTAAGGTTTTTTCAGAGGTTGCGGTTTGTTTTTTCACATAACTTAAGTATCTTAATTTTGGTTGTAAAAAACTTTGATTATCTGAAAAGTTGATTGATACTGCTATAAAATGGATCCAAACTGTTTGTGGTTTTGGCCTACCGTCTGGGTAAAGCTTTAAAATGCAAAAATTTTGATTGATGTGAGATTTTTTTTTCGATATTTTTACTTTAAAAACTCGGGAAAAGTCGGATTTATTTTCTATGGCAGAACTTGTTTTTTAGGAACTTATTAAGGATGTAATTTTAAGTTTAAGGTTTTTTCAGAGGT
>NW_022996702.1:0-2515 GCF_900245975.1 Drosophila guanche | reverse complement strand
ATCAACTTTTCAGATAATCAAAGTTTTTTACAACCAAAATTAAGATACTTAAGTTATGTGAAAAAACAAACCGCAACCTCTGAAAAAACCTTAAACTTAAAACTACTTCCTTAATAAGTTCTTAAAAAACAAGTTCTGCCATAGAAAAAAAACCCGAGTTTTTAAAGTCAAAATTTCGTACAAAATTCCTCACAAAAATCAAAATTTTTGCATTTCAAAGCTTTACCCAGACGGTAGGCCAAAACCACACAGAGTTTGGATCCATTTTATAGCAGAATCAATCAACTTTTCTGATAATCAAAGTTTTTTTCAACCAGATCTTAGATACTTAAGTTATGTGAAAAATCAAACCGCAACCTCTGGAAAACCCTTAAACTAAAAATTACAAAATTGCTAGTTCCTTAAAAACAAGTTCTGCCATAGAAAATAAACCCGACTTTTCCCGAGTTCTTAAAGTCAAAATTTGGGAAAAAAAAAATCTCACAACAATCAACATTTTTGCATTTTAAAGCTTTACCCAGACGGTAGGCCAAAACCACACAGAGTTTGTATCTATTTTATAGCAGTATCAATCAACTTTTCAGATAATCAAAGTTTTTTACAACCAAAATTAAGATACTTAAGTTATGTGAAAAACAAACCGCAACCTCTGAAAAAACCTTAAACTTAAAATTACTTCCCTAATAATTTCTTAAAAAACAAGTTCTGCCATAGAAAATAAAACCGACTTTTCCCAAGTTTCTAAAGTCAAAATTTCGTACAAAATACCTCACAAAAATCAACATTTTTGCATTTCAAAGCTTTATCCAGACGGTAGGCCAAAATCACACAGAGTTTGGATCCATTTTATAGCAGAATCAATCAACTTTTCTGATAATCAAAGTTTTTTGCAACCAGATCTTAGATACTTAAGTTATGTGAAAAATCAAACCGCAACCTCTGGAAAAACCTTAAACTAAAAATTACAAAATTGCTAGTTCCTTAAAAACAAGTTCTGCCATAGAAAATAAACCCGACTTTTCCCGAGTTCTTAAAGTCAAAATTTGGGAAAAAAAAATCTCACAACAATCAACATTTTTGCATTTTAAAGCTTTACCCAGACGGTAGGCCAAAACCACACAGAGTTTGTATCCATTTTATAGCAGTATCAATCAACTTTTCAGATAATCAAAGTTTTTTACAACCAAAATTAAGATACTTAAGTTATGTGAAAAACAAACCGCAACCTCTGAAAAAACCTTAAACTTAAAATTACTTCCCTAATAAGTTCTTAAAAAACAAGTTCTGCCATAGAAAATAAAACCGACTTTTCCCAAGTTTCTAAAGTCAAAATTTCGTACAAAATACCTCACAAAAATCAACATTTTTTCATTTCAAAGCTTTATCCAGACGGTAGGCCAAAATCACACAGAGTTTGGATCCATTTTATAGCAGAATCAATCAACTTTTCTGATAATCAAAGTTTTTTGCAACCAGATCTTAGATACTTAAGTTATGTGAAAAAACAAACCGCAACCTCTGAAAAAACCTTAAACTAAAAATTACATCCTTAATAAGTTCCTAAAAAACAAGTTCTGCCATAGAAAATAAACCCGACTTTTCCCGAGTTTTTAAAGTCAAAATTTCGAAAACAAAAAATCTCACAATAATCAAAATTTTTGCATTTCAAAGCTTTGCCCAGACGGTAGGCCAAAACCACACAGATTTTGGATCCATTTTATAGCAGTATCAATCAACTTTTCAGATAATCAAAGTTTTTTGCAACCAGATCTTAGATACTTAAGTTATGTGAAAAAACAAACCGCAACCTCTGAAAAAAATTGAAACTAAAAATAAATTCCTTAATAAGTTTCTAAAAAACAAATTCTGCAAATTTTTAAAGTAAAAATATCGAAAAAAAAATCTCACATCAATCAACATTTTTGCATTTCAAAGCTTTACCCAGACGGTAGGCCAAAACCACAAAGAGTTTGGATCCATTTTATAGCAGTCTCAATCAACTTTTCAGATAATCAAAGTTTTTTGCAACCAGATCTAAGATACTTAAGTTATGTAAAAAAACAAACCGCAACCTCTGAAAAAACCTTAAACTAAAAATTACATCCTTAATAAGTTCCTAAAAAACAAGTTTGGGCATAGAAAAGAAACCCGACTTTCCCGAGTTTTTAAAGTCAAAATTTCGAAAACAAAAAATCTTACAACAATCAAAATTTTTGCATTTCAAAGCTTTACCCAGACGGTAGGCCAAAACCACACAGATTTTGGATCCATTTTATAGCAGTAGCAATCAACTTTTCAGATAATCAAAGTTTTTTACAACCAGATCTTAGATACTTAAGTTATGTGAAAAAACAAACCGCAACCTCTGAAAAACCCTTAAACTAAAAATTACATCTTTAATAAGCTCCTAAAAAACAAGTTCTGCCATAGAAAATAAACCCGACTTTTCCCGAGTTTTTAAAGTCAAAATTTCGAAAACAAAAAATCTCACAACAATCAAAATTTTTGCATTTCA
>NW_022996701.1:0-2520 GCF_900245975.1 Drosophila guanche | reverse complement strand
GGTTTTTTCAGAGGTTGCGGTTTGTTTTTTTCACATAACTTAAGTATCTAAGATCTGGTTGCAAAAAACTTTGACTATCAGAAAAGTTGATTGATTCTGCTATAAAATGTATCCAAACTCTGTGTGGTTTTGACCTACCGTCTGGGTAAAGCTTTGAAAGGCAAAAATGTTGATTTTTTAGAGGTATTTTGTACGAAATTTTGACTTTAAAAGCTCGGGTTTATTTTCTATGCCAGAACTTGTTTTTTAAGAACTTATTAAGGAAGTAATTTTAAGTTTAAGGTTTATTCAGAGGTTGCGGTTTGTTTTTTCACATAACTTAAGTATCTTAATTTTGGTTGTAAAAAACTTTGATTATCTGAAAAGTTGATTGATACTGCTATAAGATGGATCCAACCTCTGTGTGATTTTGGCCTACCGTCTGGGTAAAGCTTTGAAATGCAAAAATGTTGATTTTTGTGAGGTATTTTGTACGAAATTTTGACTTTAAAAACTCGGGTTTATTTTCTATGACAGAAATTTGTTTTTTTAAGAACTTATTAAGGATGTAATTTTAAGATTAAGGTTTTTTCAGAGGTTGCGGTTTGTTTTTTTACATAACTCACGTGTTTTAGATCTGGTTGCAAAAAACTTTGATTATCTGAAAAGTTGATTGATATATAAAATATATCCAAACTCTGTGTGTTTTTGGCCTACCGTCTCGGAAATGCTTTGAAATGCCAAAATGTGGATTGTTGTGAGATTTTTTTTTCGAAATTTTTACTTTAAAAACTCGGGAGAAGTCGGGTTTATTTTCTATGGCAGAACTTGTTTTTTAGGAACTAGCATTTTTGTTATTTTTAGTTTAAGGTTTTTTCAGAGGTTGCGGTTTGTTTTTTCACATAACTTAAGTATCTAAGATCTGGTTGCAAAAAACTTTGATTATCAGAAAAATTGATTGATTCTGTTATAAAATGGATCCAAACTCTGTGTGATTTTGGCCTACCGTCTGGGTAAAGCTTTGAAATGCAAAAATGTTGATTTTTGTGATGTATTTTGTACGAAATTTTGACTTTAAAAACTCGGGTTTATTTTCTTTGGCAGAGCTTGTTTTTAAAAACATATTAAGGAAGTAATTTAAAGATTAAGGTTTTTTCAGAGGTTGCGGTTTGTTTTTTTACATAACTTAAGTATCTTAGATCTGGTTGCAAAAAACTTTGATTATCTGAAAAGTTGATTGATATATAAAATGGATCCAAACTCTGTGTGTTTTTGGCCTACCGTCTCGGAAAAGCTTTGAAAAGCAAAAATATTGATTGATGTGAGATTTTTTTTTTTCGATATTTTTACTTTAAAAACTCGGGAGAAGTCGGTTTTATTTTCTATGCCAGAACTTGTTTCTTAAGAACTAGCATTTTTGTAATTTTTAGTTTAAGGTGTTTTCAGAGGTTGCGGTTTGTTTTTTCACATAACTTAAGTATCTAAGATCTGGTTGCAAAAAACTTTGATTATCAGAAAAGTTGATTGATTCTGTAAAATGGATCCAAACTCTGTGTGATTTTGGCCTACCGTCTGGGTAAAGCTTTGAAATGCAAAAATGTTGATTTTTGTGATGTATTTTGTACGAAATTTTGACTTTAAAAACTCGGGTTTATTTTCTATGGCAGAAATTGTTTTTTAAGAACTTATTAAGGATGTAATTTGTAGTTTAAGGTTTTTTCAGATGTTGCGTTTTGTTTTTTCACATAACTTAACTATCTAAGATCTGGTTGCAAAAAACTTTGATTATCTGATAAGTTGATTGATTCTGCTATAAAATGGATCCAAACTCTGTGTGGTTTTGGCCTACCGTCTGGGTAAAGCTTTGAAATGCAAAAATGTTGATTTTTGTGAGGTATTTTGTACCAAATTTTGACTTTAAAAACTCGGGTTTATTTTATATGGCAGAACTTGTTTTTTAAGAACTTATTAAGGCAGTAATTTTAAGTTTAAGGTTTTTTCAGAGGTTGCGGTTTGTTTATTCACATAACTTAAGTATATTGATTTTGGTTGTAAAAAACTTTGATTATCTGAAAGGTTGATTGATACTGCTATAAAATGGATCCAAACTATGTGTGGTTTTGGCCTACCGTCTGGGTAAAGCTTTAAAATGCAAAAATGTTGGTTGTTGTGAGATTTTTTTTTCCCAAATTTTGACTTTAAGAACTAGGGAACAGTCGGGTTTATTTTCTATGGCAGAACTTGTTTTTTAGGAACTAGCAATTTTGTAATTTTAGGTTTAAGGTTTTTTCAGAGGTTGCGGTTTGTTTTTTCACATAACTTAAGTATCTAAGATCTGGTTTCAAAAAACTTTGATTATCAGAAAAGTTGATTGATTCTGCTATAAAATGGATCCAAACTCTGTGTGGTTTTGGCCTACCGTCTGGGTAAAGCTTTGAAATGCAAAAATGTTGATTTTTGTGAGGTATTTTGTACGAAGTTTTGACTTTAAAAACTCGGGTTTATTTTCTATGGCAGAACTTGTTTTTAAGAACTTATTAA
>NW_022996700.1:0-2523 GCF_900245975.1 Drosophila guanche | reverse complement strand
ACAACAATCCACATTTTTGAATTTCAAAGCTTTTCCGAGACGGTAGGCCAAAACCACACAGAGTTTGGATCCATTTTATAGCAGTATCAATCAACTTTTCAGATAATCAAAGTTTTTTACAACCAAAATTAAGATACTTAAGTTATTTGAAAAAACAAACCGCAACCTCTGAAAAAACCTTAAACTAAAAATTACTTCCATAATAAGTTCTTAAAAAACAAGTTCTGCCATAGAAAATAAACCCGACTTTTCCCGAGTTTTTAAAGTCAAAATTTCGAAAACAAAAAATCTGACAACAATCAACATTTTTGCATTTCAAAGCTTTACCCAGACGGTAGGCCAAAACCACTCAGAGTTTGGATCCATTTTATGGCAGTATCAATCAACTTTTCAGATAATCAAAGTTTTTTACAACCAAAATTAAGAAATTTAAGTTATATGAAAAAACAAACCGCAACCTCTGAAAAAACCTTAAACTAAAAGTTACTTCCTTAATAAGTTCTTAAAAAACATGTTCTGTCATAGAAAATAAACCCGACTTTTCCCGAGTTTTTAAAGTAAAAATTTCGAAAACAAAAAATCTCACTACAATCAACATTTTTGCATTTCAAAGCTTTACCCAGACGGTAGGCCAAAACCACACAGAGTTTGGATTCATTTTATAGCAGAATCAATCAACTTTTCAGATACTCAAAGTTTTTTGCAACCAGATCTAAGATACTTAAATTATGTGAAAAAACAAACCACAAAGTCTGAAAAAACCTTAAACTAAAAATTACTTCCTTAATAAGTTCTTAAAAAAACAAGTTCTGCCATAGAAAATAAACCCGACTTTTCCCGAGTTTTTAAAGTCAAAAATTCGAAAAAAATATCTCACAACAATCCACATTTTTGCATTTCAAAGCTTTTCCGAGACGGTAGGCCAAAACCACACAGAGTTTGGATCCATTTTATAGCAGTATCAATCAACTATTCAGATAATCAAAGTTTCTTACAACCAAAATTAAGATACTTAAGATATGTAAAAAAACAAACCGCAACCTCTGAAAACCCCTTAAACTAAAAACTACAAAATTGCTAGTTCTTAAAAAACAAGTTCCTAATAGAAAATAAATCCGACTTTTCCCGAGTTTTTAAAGTCAAAATTTCGAGAAAAAAAAAATCTCACAACAATCCACATTTTTGAATTTCAAAGCTTTTCCGAGACGGTAGGCCAAAACCACACAGAGTTTGGATCCATTTTATAGCAGTATCAATCAACTTTTCAGATAATCAAAGTTTTTTACAACCAAAATTAAGATACTTAAGTTATTTGAGAAAACAAACCTAAACCTCTGAAAAAACCTTAAACTAAAAATTGCTCCTTAATAAGTTCTTAAAAAACAAGTTCTGCCATAGAAAATAAACCCGACTTTACCCGAGTTTTTTAAGTCAAAATTTCGATAACAAAAAATCTCACAAAAATCAACATTTTGGCATTTCAAAGCTTTACCCAGACGGTAGGCCAAAACCACACAGAGTTTGGATCCATTTATTACCAGTATCAATCAACTTTTCAGATATTCAAAGTTTTTTACAACCAAAATTAAGATACTTAAGTTATTTGAGAAAACAAACCTAAACCTCTGAAAAAACCTTAAACTAAAAATTGCTCCTTAATAAGTTCTTAAAAAACATGTTCTGTCATAGAAAATAAACCCGACTTTTCCCGAGTTTTTAAAATAAAAATTTCGAAAACAAAAAATCTCACAACAATCAACATTTTTGCATTTCAAAGCTTTACCCAGACGGTAGGCCAAAACCACACAGAGTTTGGATCCATTTTATAGCAGAATCAATCAACTTTTCAGATACTCAAAGTTTTTTGCAAACAGATCTAAGATACTTAAGTTATGTGAAAAAACAAACCACAAAGTCTGAAAAAACCTTAAACTAAAAATTACTTCCATAATAAGTTCTTAAAGAACAAGTTCTGCCATAGAAAATAAACCCGACTTTTCCCAAGTTTTTAAAGTCAAAATTTCGAAAAAAAAAATCTCACAACAATCCACATTTTTGCATTTCAAAGCTTTACCCAGGCGGTAGGCCAAAACCACACAGAGTTTGGATCCATTTTATAGCAGTATCAATCAACTATTCAGATAATCAAAGTTTTTTACAACCAAAATTAAGATACTTAAGTTATTTGAGAAAACAAACCGCAACCTCTGAAAAAACATTAAAGTAAAAATTACTTCCTTAATAAGTTCTTAAAAAACAAGTTTTGCTATAGAAAATAAACCCGACTTTTCCCGAGTTTTTAAAATCAAAAATTCGAAAAAAATATCTCACAACAATCCACATTTTTGAATTTCAAAGCTTTTCCGAGACGGTAGGCCAAAACCACACAGAGTTTGGATCCATTTTATAGCAGTATCAATCAACTTTTCAGATAATCAAAGTTTTTTACAACCAAAATTAAGATACTTAAGTTATTTGAAAAAACAAACCGCAACCTCTGAAAAAACCTTAAACTAAAAATTA
>NW_022996699.1:0-2524 GCF_900245975.1 Drosophila guanche | reverse complement strand
ATCAATCAACTTTTCAGATAATCAAAGTTTTTTACAACCAAAATTAATATACTTAAGTTATGTGAAGAAACAAACCGCAACCTCTGAAAAAACCTTAAACTTAAAATTACTTTCTTAATAAGTTCTTAAAAAACAAATTCTGGCAGAGAAAATAAACCCGACTTTTCGCGAGTTTTTAAAGTAAAAATATCGAAAAAAATATCACAACAATCAACATTTTTGCATTTCAAAGCTTATCCGAGACGGTAGGCCAAAACCACAAAGAGTTTGGATCCATTTTATAGCAGAATCAATCAACTTTTCAGATAATCAAAGTTTTTTACAACCAAAATGAAGATACTTAAGTTATGTTAAAAATCAAACCGCAACTTCTGAAAAAACCTTAAACTTAAAATAACTTCCTTAATAAGTTCTTAAAAAACAAGTTCTGCCATAGAAAATAAAACCGACTTTTCCCGAGTTTTTAAAGTCAAAAATTCGTAAAAAATACCTCACAAAAATCAACATATTTGCATTTCAAAGCTTTACCCAGACGGTATGCCAAAACCACACAGAGTTTGGATCCATTTTATACCAGTATCAATCAACTTTTCAGATAATCAAAGTTTTTTACAACCAGATCTAAGATACTTAAGTTATTTGTAAAAAAACAAACCGCAACCTCTGAAAAAACATTAAACAAAAAATTACAAAATTGTTAGTTCTTAAAAAACAATTTCCGCCATAGAAAATAAACCCGACTTTTCCCGAGCTTTTAAAGTTGAATTTCGAAAAAAAAAATCTCACAACAAACAACATTTTTGCATTTCAAAGCTTTTCCGAGACGGTAGGTCAAAACCACTAAGAGTTTGGATCCATTTTATAGCAGAATCAATCAACTTTTCAGATAATCAAAGTTTTTTACAACCAGATCTAAGATACTTAAGTTGTGTGAAAAAACAAACCGCAACCTCTGAAAAAACCTTAAACTTAAAATTACTTCCTTAATAAGTTTTAAAAAAAACAAGTTCCGGCATAGAAAATAAACCCGACTTTTCCCGAGTTTTTAAAGTCAAAATTTCGAAAACAAAAAATCTCACAACAATCAACATTTTTGCATTTCAAAGCTTTACTCAGACGGTAGGCCAAAACCACACAGAGTTTGGATCAATTTTATAGCAGTATCAATCAACTTTTCAGATAATCAAAGTTTTTTACAACGAAAATTAAAATACTTAAGTTATGTGAGAAAACAAACCGCAACTTCTGAAAAAAGTAAAAATATCGAAAAAAAAATCTCACAGCATTCCACATTTTTGAATTTCAAAGCTTTTCCGAGACGATAGGCCAATACCACACAGAGTTTTGATCCATTTTATCCCAGTATCAATCAACTTTTCAGATAATCAAAGTTTTTTACAACCAAAATTAAGATACTTAAGTTATGTGAAGAAACAAACCGCAACCTCTGAAAAAGCCTTAAACTTAAAATTACTTTCTTAATAAGTTCTTAAAAAACAAATTCTGGTATAGAAAATAAACCCGACTTTTCCCAAATTTTTAAAGTCAAAAAATCGTAAAAAATACCTCACAAAAATCAACATTTTTGCATTTCAAAGCTTTTCCGAGACGGTAGGCCAAAACCACACAGAGTTTGGATCCATTTTATAGCAGTATCAATCAACTTTTCAGATAATCAAAGTTTTTTACAACCAAAATGAAGGTACTTAAGTTATGTTAAAAATCAAACCGAAACTTCTGAAAAAACCTTAAACTTAAAATAACTTCCTTAATAAGTTCTTAAAAAACAAGTTCTGCCATAGAAAATAAAACCGACTTTTCCCGAGTTTTTAAAGTCAAAATTTCGAAAAAAAAAAAAATCTCACAACAATCAACCACACAGAGTTTGGATCCATTTTATAGCAGTATCAATCAACTTTTAATATAATCAAAGTTTTTTGCAACCAGATCTAAGATACTTAAAATATGTGAAAAAACAAACCGCAACCTCTGAAAAAACCTTAAACTAAAAATTACATCCTTAATAAGTTCCTAAAAAAACAAGTTCTGCCATATAAAATAAACCCGACTTTTCCCGAGTTTTTAAAGTAAAAAATTCGTAAAAAATACCTCACAAAAATCAACATTTTTGCATTTCAAAACTTTTCCGAGACGGTACGCCAAAACCACACAGAGTTTGGATCCATTTTATAGCAGTATCAATCAACTTTTCAGATAATCAAAGTTTTTTACAACCAAAATTAAGGTACTTAAGTTATATGAAAAAACAAACCGCAACCTCTGAAAAAACCTTAAACTAAAAATTACATCCTTCATAAGTTCCTAAAAAAAACAAGTTCTGCCATGGAAAATAAAACCGACTTTTCCCAAGTTTTTAAAGTCAAAATTTCGAAAAAAAAAATCTCACAACAATCAACCACACAGAGTTTGGACCCATTTTATAGCAGTATCAATCAACTTTTAATATAATCAAAGTTTTTTGCAACCAGATCTAAGATACTTAAAATATGTGAAAAAACAAACC
>NW_022996698.1:0-2524 GCF_900245975.1 Drosophila guanche | reverse complement strand
TTATTTTCTATGGCAGAACTAGTTTCTTAAGAACTTATTAAGGATGTAATTTTTAGCTTAAGGGTTTTTCAGAGGTTGCGGTTTGTTTTTTCACATAACTTAAGTATCTTAGATCTGGTTGTAAAGATTTTTGATTATCTGAAAAGTTGATTGATGCTGCTATGAAGTGGATCCAAACTGTGTGTGGTTTTGGTCTACCGTCTTGGAAAAGCTTTGAAATGCTAAAATGTTGATTGTTGTGAGATTTTTTTTTTTTCGAATCTTTGACTTTAAAAACTTGGGAAAAGTCAGGTGTATTTTTTATGGCAGAACTAGTTTTTTAAGAAATTATTAAGGATGTAATTTTTAGCTTAAGGTTTTTTCAGAGGTTGCGGTTTGTTTTTTCACATAACTTAAGTATCTTAGATCTGGTTGTAAAGATTTTTGATTATCTGAATAGTTGATTGATGCTGCTATGAAGTGGATCCAAACTGTGTGTGGTTTTGGTCTACCGTCTTGGAAAAGCTTAGAAATGCTAAAATGTTGATTGTTGTGAGATTTTATTTTATCGAAATTTTGAGATTTAAAACTCGGGAAAAGTCGGGTTTGTTTTCTATGGCAGAACTTGTGTTTTAAGAACTTATTAAGTATGTAATTTTTAGTTTCAGGTTTTTTCAGAGGTTGGGGTTTGTTTTTCCACATAACTTAAGTATCTTAATGTTTGTTGTAAAAAACTTTGATTATCTGAAAAGTTGATTGATACTGCTATAAAATGGATCCAAACTCTGTGTGGTTTTGGTCTTCCGTCTTGAAAAAGCTTTGAAATGCAAAAATGTTGTTTGTTGTGATATTTTATTTTATCGAAATTTTGACTTTAAAAACTCGGAAAAAGTCGGGTTTATTTTCTATGGCAGAACTTGTTTTTTAAGAACTTATTAAGGATGTAATTTTAAGCTTAAGGTTTTTTCAGAAGTTGCGGTTAGTTTTTTCACATAACTTAAGTATCTTAATTTTGGTTGTAAAAAACTTTGATTATCTGAAAAGTTGATTGATGCTGCAATGAAGTGGATCCAAACTGTGTGTTTGAAGGCTTTGAAATGAAATAATAATGATTGTTGTGAGATTTTATTTTATCGAAATTTTGACTTTAAAAACTCGGGAAAAGTCGGGTTTATTTTCTATGGCAGAACTTGTTTTTTAAGAACTTATTAAGGATGTAATTTTTAGCTTAAGGTTTTTTCAGAGGTTGGGGTTTGTTTTTTCACATAACTTAAGTATCTTAATTTTGGTTGTAAAATACTTTGATTATCTGAAAAGTTGATTGATACTGCTATAAAATGGATCCAAACTCTGTGTGATTTTGGCCTACCGTCTGGGTAAAGCTTTGAAATGCAAAAATGTTGTATGTTGTGAGATTTTATTTTATCGAAATTTTGACTTTAAAAACTCGGGAAAGTCGGGTTTATTTTCTATTTTCTATATTATTTTCTTCTTGTTTTTTAAGAACTTATTAAGGATGTAATTTTAAGTTTCAGGTTTTTTCAGAGGTTGCGGTTGGTTTTTTCACATAACTTGAGTATCTTAGATCTGGTCGTAAAGATTTTTGATTATCTGAAAAGTTGATTGATGCTGCTATGAAGTGGATCCAAAATGTGTGTGGTTTTGGCCTACCGTCTCGGAAAGGCTTTGAAATGCAATAATTATGATTGTTGTGCGATTTTTTTTTGTTTTTTTAATTTTGACTTTAAAAACTCGGGAAAAGTCGGGTTAATTTTCCATGGTAGAAATTGTTTTTAAAGAACTTATTAAAGTTGTAATTTTTAGCTTAATGTTTTTTCAGAGGTTGCGGTTTGTTTTTTCACATAACTTAAGTATCTTAATGTTGGTTGTAAAAAACTTTGATTATCTGAAAAGTTTATTGACACTGTTATAAAATGGATCCAAGCTCTGTGTGGTTTTGGCCTACCGTCTGGGTAAAGCTTTGAAATGCAAAAATGTTGATAGTTGGGAGATTTTTTTTTCCGAAATTTTGGCTTTAAAACTTCGGGAAAGTCGGGTTTTTTTCTATGGCAGAACTTGTTTTTCAAGAACTTATTAAGGATGTAATTTTTAGCTTAAGGTTTTTTCAGAGGTTGGGGTTTGATTTTTCACATAACTTAAGTATCTTGGTTTTTGGTTGTAAAAAACTTTGATTATCTGAAAAGTTGATTGATACTGCTATAAAATGGATCCAAACTCTGTGTGGTTTTGGCCTACCGTCTCGGAAAAGCTTTGAAATGCAAAAATGTTGATTGTTGTTAGATTTTGTTTTATCGAAATTTTGACTTTATAAAGTCGGGAAAAGTTGGGTTTATTTTCTATGGCAGAACTAGTTTCTTAAGAACTTATTAAGGATGTAATTTTTAGCTTAAGGGTTTTTCAGAGGTTGCGGTTTGTTTTTTCACATAACTTAAGTATCTTAGATCTGGTTGTAAAGATTTTTGATTATCTGAAAAGTTGATTGATGCTGCTATGAAGTGGATCCAAACTGTGTGTGGTTTTGGTC
>NW_022996697.1:0-2524 GCF_900245975.1 Drosophila guanche | reverse complement strand
TTTTTTACAACCACAATTAAGATACTTAAGTTATGTGAAAAAACAAACAGCAACCTCTGAAAAAACCTTAAACTAAAAATTAAATCATTAATAAGTTCTTGAAAAAACAAGTTCTGCCATAGAAAATATAACCGACTTTTCCCGAGTTTTTAAAGTCAAAATTTCGAAAAAAAGAAATCTCACAGCAATCAACAATTTTGCATAACAAAGATTTACCCAGACGGTAGGCCAAAACCACACAGAGTTTGGATCCACTTTATAGCAGTATCAATCAACTTTTCAGATAATCAAGGGTTTTTACAACCAAAATTAAGATACTTAAGTTATGTGAAAAAGCAAACCACAACCTCTGAAAAAACCTTAAACTAAAAATTACAAAATTACTAGTTCTTAAAAAACAAGTTCTGCCATAGAAAATAAAACCGACTTTTCCCGAGTTTTTAAAGTCAAAATTTCAACAAAAAAAAATCTCACAACAATCAACATTTTTGCATTTCAAAGCTTTTCCGAGACGGTAGGCCAAAACCGCAAACAGNTTAAGTTATGTGAAAAAACAAACCACAACCTCAGAAAAAACCTTAAACTAAAAATTACAAAATTACTAGTTCTTAAAAAACAAGTTATGCCATAGAAAATAAAACCGACTTTTCCCGAGTTTTTAAAGTCAAAATTTCAAAAAAAAAAAATCTCTCAACAATCAACATTTTTGCATTTCAAAGCTTTTCCGAGACGGTAGGCCAAAACCGCAAACAGTTTGGATCCATTTTATAGCAGTATCAATCAACTTTTCAGATAATCAAAGTTTTTTACAACCAAAATTATGATACTTATGTTTTGTGAAAAAACAAACCGCCACCTCTGAAAAAACCTGAAACTTAAAATTACTTCCTTAATAAGTTTTTAAAAAACAAGTTCTGCCATAGAAAATAAACCCTACTTTTTCCGAGTTTTTAAAGTCAACATTTGGAAAAAAAAATCTCACAACAATCAAAAATTTTGCATTACAAAGCTTCACCCAGACGGTAGGCCAAAACCACACAGAGTTTGGATCCATTTTATAGCAGTATCAATCAACTTTTCAGATAATCAAAGTTTTTTACAACCAAACTTAAGACTAACCTAAGGTTTGTGGAAAATTAAATAGCAACCTCTGAAAAAACCTTAAACTAAAAATTACAAAATTGCTAGTTCTTAAAAAACAAGTTCTGCCATAGAAAATAAACCCGACTTTTCTCGAGTTTTTAAAGTAAAAATTTCGAAATCAAAAAATTTCACAACAAATAAGCATTTTTGCATTTCAAAGCTTAACCGAGACGGTAGGCCAAAACCACACAGAGTTTGGATCCATTTTATAGCAGTATCAATCAACTTTTCAGATAATCAAAGTTTTTTACAACCAAAATTAAGATATTTAAGTTATGTGAAAAAACAAAACGCAACCTCTGAAAAAACCTTAAACTAAAAATTACATCCTTAATAAGCTCCTAGAAAACAAGTTCTGCCATAGAAAATAAACCCGACTTTTCCCGAGTTTTTAAAGTCAAAATTTGGAAAAAAAAATCTCACAACAATCAACAATTTTGCATTACAAAGCTTAACCGCGACGGTAGGCCAAAACCACAAAGAGTTTGGATCCATTTTATAGCAGTATTTATAGACTTTTCAGATAATCAACGTTTTTTGCAACCTGATCTAAGATACTTAAGTTATGTGAAAAAACAAACCGCAACCTCTAAAAAACCCTTAAACTAAGAATGATATCTTTAATATGTTCCTAAAAAAAAGTTCTGCCATAGAAAATAAACCCGACTGTTCCCGAATTTGTAAAGTCAAAATGTCGTGAAAAATACCTCACAAAAATCAACATTTTTGCTTTTTAAAGCTTTACCCAGACGGTAGGCCACAACCACACACAGTTTGGATCCATTTTATAGCAGTATCAATAAACTTTACAGATAATCAAAGTTTTTTGCAACCAGATCTAAGATACTTAAGTTATGTGAAAAAAACAAACCGCAACCTCTGAAAAAACCTTAAACTTAAAATTACTTTCTTAATAAGTTCTTAAAAAACAAGCTCTGCCATAGAAAATAAACCCGAGTTTTTAAAGTCAAAATTTCGCCCAAATACCTCACAAAAATGAACATTTTTGCTCTTCAAAGCTTTACCCAGACGGTAGGCCACAACCACACACAGTTTGGATCCATTTTATAGCAGTATCAATCAACTTTACAGATAATCAAAGTTTTTTGCAACCAGATCTAAGAGACTTAAGTTATGTGAAAAAACAAACCGCTACTTCTAAAAAAACCTTAAATTAAAAAATACATCTTTAATAAGTTCCTAAAAAAAAGTTCTGCCATAGAAAATAAACCGGACTGTTCCCGAGTTTTTAAAGTCAATATTTCGACAATAAAAATCTCACAACAACCAACATTTTTGCATTTCAAAGCTTTACCCAGACGGTAGACCAAAACCACAAAAAGTTTGGATCCATTTAATAGCAGTATCAATCAACTTTTCA
>NW_022996696.1:0-2527 GCF_900245975.1 Drosophila guanche | reverse complement strand
TCGAAAAAAAAAATCTCACATCAATCAACATTTTTGCATTTCAAAGCTTTACCCAGACGGTAGGCCAAAACAACAAACAGTTTGGATCCATTTTATAGCAGTATCAATCAACTATTCGGATAATCAAAGTTTTTTACAACCAAAATTAAGATACTTAAGTTATGTGAAAAATCAAACCGCAACCTCTGAAAAAACCTTATACTTAAAATAACTTCCTTAATAAGTTCTTAAAAAAACAAGTTCTGCCATAGAAAATAAACCCGAGTTTTCAAAGTCAAAATTTCGTACAAAATACATCACAAAAATCAACATTTTTGCTTTTCAAAGCTTTACTTAGACGGTAGGCCAAAACCACAAACAGTTTGGATCCATTTTATAGCAGAATCAATCAACTATTCTGATAATCAAAGTGTTTTGCTACATAATCTTAGATACTTAAGTTATGTGAAAAAACAAACCGCAACCTCTTAAAAAACCTTAAACTTAAAATTACTTCCTTAATAAGTTCTTAAAAAAACNAGTTTGGATCCATTTTATAGCAGAATCAATCAACTATTCTGATAATCAAAGTGTTTTGCTACAAGATCTTAGATACTTAAGTTATGTGAAAAAACAAACCGCAACCTCTTAAAAAACCTTAAACTTAAAATTACTTCCTTAATAAGTTCTTAAAAAAACAAGTTCTGCCATAGAAAATAAAACCGACTTTTCCCAAGTTTTTAAAGTCAAAATTTCGTACAAAATACCTCACAAAAATCAACATTTTTGCATTTTGAAGCTTTACCCAGACGGTAGGCCAAAACCACACAGAGTTTGGATCAGCTTTATAGCAGAATCAATCAACTTTTCTGATAATCAAAGTTTTTTGCAACCAGATCTTAGATACTTAAGTTATGTGGAAAAACAAACCGCAACCTCTGAAAAAAACCTTAAACTAAAAATTACAAACATGCTAGTTCTTAAAAAACAAGTTCTGGCATAGAAAATAAAACCGATTTCTCCCGAGTTTTAAAAGTGAAAATTTCGAAAAAAAAAAATCACAACAATCCAAATGTTTGCATTTCAAAGCTTTTCCGAAACGGTAGGCCAAAACCACACAGAGTTTGGATCCATTTTATAGCAGTATCAATCAACTTTTCAGATAATCAAAGTTTTTTGCAACCAGATCTAAGATACTTAAGTTATGTAAAAAAACAAACAGCAACCTCTGAAAAAACCTTAANAACCGACTTTTCCCAAGTTTTTAAAGTCAAAATTTCGTACAAAATACCTCACAAAAATCAACATTTTTGCATTTTGAAGCTTTACCCAGACGGTAGGCCAAAACCACAAAGAGTTTGGATCAGCTTTATAGCAGAATCAATCAACTTTTCTGATAATCAAAGTTTTTTGCAACCAGATCTTAGATACTTAAGTTATGTGAAAAAACAAACCGCAACCTCTGAAAAAACCTTAAACTTAAAATTACAAACATGCTAGTTCTTTAAAAACAAGTTCTGGCATAGAAAATAAAACCGATTTCTCCCGAGTTTTTAAAGTGAAAATTTCGAAAAAAAAATCACAACAATCCACATTTTTGCATTTCAAAGCTTTTCCGAAACGGTAGGCCAAAACCACACAGAGTTTGGATCCATTTTATAGCAGTATCAATCAACTTTTCAGATAATCAAAGTTTTTTGCAACCAGATCTAGGATACTTAAGTTATGTAAAAAAACAAACAGCAACCTCTGAAAAAACCTTAAGCTAAAAATTACATCCTTAATAAGTTCCTAAAAAACAAGTTCTGCCATAGAAAATAAACCCGACTTTTCCCGAGTTTTTAAAGTAAAAATATCGAAAAAAAAATCTCACATCAATCAACATTTTTGCATTTCAAAGCTTAACCCAGACGGTAGGCCAAAACCACACGGAGTTTGGATCCATTTTATAGCAGAATCAATCAACTATTCTGATAATCAAAGTGTTTTGCTACAAGATCTTAGATACTTAAGTTATGTGAAAAAACAAACCGCAACCTCTTAAAAAACCTTAAACTTAAAATTACTTCCTTAATAAGTTCTTAAAAAAACAAGTTCTGCCATAGAAAATAAAACCGATTTCTCCCGAGTTTTTAAAGTCAAAATTTCGTACAAAATACCTCACAAAAATCAACATTTTTGCATTTCAAAGCTTTACCCAGACGGTAGGCCAAAACCACACAGAGTTTGGATCCATTTTATAGCAGAATCAATCAACTTTTCTGATAATCAAAATTTTTTGCAACCAGAACTTAGATACTTAAGTTATGTAAAAAAACAAACCGCAACCTCGGAAAAAACCTTAAACTGAAAATTATAACCTTAATAAGTTCCTAAAAAACAAGTTCTGCCATAGAAAATAAACCCGACTTTTCCCGAGTTTTTAAAGTAAAAATATCGAAAAAAAAAATCTCACATCAATCAACATTTTTGCATTTCAAAGCTTAACCCAGACGGTAGGCCAAAACCACACGGAGTTTGGATCCATTTTATAGCAGTAGCAATCAAC
>NW_022996695.1:0-2527 GCF_900245975.1 Drosophila guanche | reverse complement strand
ATAACCTAAGTATCTTAGATTTGGTTGCAAAACACTTTGATTATCTGAAAAGTTGATTGATATATAAAATGGATCCAAACTCAGTGTGGTTTTGGCCTACCGTCTCGGAAAGCTTTGAAATGCAAAAATGTGGATTGTTGTGAGATTTTTTGTACGAAATTTTGACTTTAAAAACTCGGGTTTATTTTCTATGGCAGAACTTGTTTTTAAGAACTTATTAAGGAAGTAATTTTAAGATTAAGGTTTTTTCAGAGGTTGCGGTTTGTTTTTTCACATAACTTAAGTATCTTAATTTTGGTTGTAAAAAACTTTGATTATCTGAAAGGTTGATTGATACTGGTATAAAATGGATCCAAACTCTGTGTGGTTTTGGCCTACCGTCTCGGAAAAGCTTTGAAATGCAAAAATGTTGATTTTTGAGAGGTATTTTGTACGAAATTTTGACTTTAAAAACTTGGTAAAAGTCGGTTTTATTTTCTATGGCAGAACTTGTTTTTTAAGAACTTATTAAGGAAGTAATTTTAAGTTTAAGGTTTTTTCAGAGGTTGCGGTTTGTTTTTTTACATAAATTAAGTATCTTAATTTTGGTTGTAAAAAACTTTGATTATCAGAAAAGTTGATTGATTCTGCTATAAAATGGATCCAAACTGTTTGTGGTTTTGGCCTACCGTCTGGGTAAATCTATGAAATGCAAAAATGTTGATTGTTGTGAGATTTTTTGTTTTCGAAATTTTTATTTTAAAACCCCGGGAAAAGTCAGGTTTATTTTCTATGCCAAAATTGGTTTTTTAAGAACTTATTAAGAAAGTAATTTTAAGTTTAAGGTTTTTTCAGAGGTTGCGGTTTGTTTTTTCACATAACTTAAGTATCTTAATTTTGGTTGTAAAAAACTTTGATTATCTGAAAATTTGATTGCTACTGGTATAAAATGGATCCAAACTCTGTGTGGTTTTGGCCTACCGTCTCGGAAAAGCTTTGAAATGCAAAAATGTGGATTGTTGTGAGATTTTTTTTTTCGATATTTTTACTTTTTTCAGAAGGTGCGGGTTGTTTTCTCACATAACTTAAGTATCTTAATTTTCGTTGTAAAAAACTTTGATTATCTGAAAAGTTGATTGATACTGCTATAAAATGGATCCAAACTCTGTGTGGTTTTGGCCCACCGTCTGGGTAAAGCTTTGAAATGCAAAAATTTTGATTGTTGTGAGGTTTTTTGTTTTCGAAATTTTGACTTTAAAAACTCGGGAAAAGTCGGGTTTATTTTCTATGCCAGAACTTGTTTTTGAAGAACTAACAATTTTGTAATTTTTTGTTTCATGTTTTTTCAGAGGTTGCGATTTGTTTTTTTTACATAACTTAAGTATCTAAGATCTGGTTGCAAAAAACTTTGATTATCTGAAAAGTTGATTGATTCTGCTATAAAATGGATCCAAACGCTGTGTTGTTTTGGCCTACCGTCTGGGTAAAGCTTTGAAATGTAAAAATGTTGATTTTTGTGAGGTATTTTGTACGAAATTTTGACTTTAAAAACTCGGGAAAAGTCGGGTTTATTTTCTATGGCAGAACTTGTTTTTTAAGAACTTATTAAGGAAGTAATTTTAAGTTTAAGGTTTTTTCAGACGTTGCGGTTTGTTTTTTCACATAACTTAAGTATCTTAATTTTGGTTGTAAAAAACTTTGATTATCTGAAAAGTTGATTGCTACTGGTATAAAATGGATCCAAACTCTGTGTGGTTTTGGCCTACCGTCTGGGTAAAGCTTTGAAATGCAAAAATGTTGATTGATGTGAGATTTTTTTTTCGATATTTTTACTTGAAAAACTTGGGAAAAGTCGGGTTTATTTTCTATGACAGAACTTTTTTTTTAGGAACTTATTAAGGATGTAATTTTTAGTTTAAGGTTTTTTCAGAGGTTGCGGTTTGTTTTTTTACATAACTAGTATCTTAGATCTGGTTGCAAAAACTTTGATTATCTGAAAAGTTGATTGATTCTGCTATAAAATGGATCCAAACTCTGTGTGGTTTTGGCCTACCGTCTGGGTAAAGCTTTGAAATGCAAAAATGTTGATTGATGTGAGATTTTTTTGTCGATATTTTTACTTGAAAAACTTGGGAAAAGTCAGAAACTTGCAGTCAAAAAACTAACATCCCTCTTTGTAGCCTATCAAAATGCTCGCGGCTTACGTAGTAAGCTGAGCACTCTTTTTATGGATAGTTTCACATTTTCATCCCATGTTATTGTTTTTACCGAAACCTGGTTAAAGCCGGACATTCTTAGCTCCGAAGTTTTGGCAGATCGGTACACAATTTATAGGAATGATCGTTCGTTTCGACGTGGAGGAGGGGTTCTGATTGCAGTAAACTCTAACTTTACGTCGGAACTTTTCATAGTCCAGGTCTCACAAGACCTGGAATTCCTCTGTGTTAGACTGATTCTTCCCGGCCAGTCTATTTATGTCACTTGCTCGTATATTCCACCGTCTTCGGATGTACTAATATACGAGCAGCATTTGTCTGCCTTAAAAACT
>NW_022996694.1:0-2527 GCF_900245975.1 Drosophila guanche | reverse complement strand
CAAACTCTGTGTGGTTTTGGCCTACCGTCTGGGTAACGCTTTGATATGCAAAAATGTTGATTGTAGTGAGATTTTTTTTTCTCGAAATCTTGACTTTAAAAACTCGGGAAGAGTCGGGTCTATTTTATATGGCAGAACTTGTTTTTTAGGAATTTATTAAGGATGATATTTTTAGTTTAAGGTTTTTTCAGAGGTTCCGGTTTGTTTTTTCACATAACTTAAGTATCTTAATTTTGGATGTAAAAAACTTTGATTATCTGAAAAGTTAATTGATACTGCTATAAAATGGTTCCAAAATCTGTGTGGTTTTGGCCTCCCATCTGAGTAAACCTTTGAAAAAGAAAATGTTGATTGTAGTGAGATTTTTATTTTCGAAATTTTTACTTTAAAAACTTGGGAAAAGTCGGTTTTATTTTCTATGGCATAACTTGTTTTTTTAAGAATTTATTAAGGATGTTATTTTTAGTTTAAGGTTTTTTCAGAGGTTGCGGTTTGTTTTTTTCACATAACTTAAGTATCTTAATTTTGGTTGTAAAAAACTTTGATTATCTGAAAAGTTGATTGATACTGCTATAAAATGGATCCAAACTCTGTGTGGGTTTGGCCTACCGTCTGGGTAAGGCTTTGATATGCAAAATTGTTGATTATGGTGAGAGTTTTTTTTTTTGAAATTTTTACTTTAAAAACTCGGGAAGAGTCGGGTCTATTTTATATGGCAGAACTTGTTTTTTAGGAATTTATTAAGGATGATATTTTTAGTTTAAGGTTTTTTCAGAGGTTCCGGTTTGTTTTTTCACATAACTTAAGTATCTTAATTTTGGATGTAAAAAACTTTGATTATCTGAAAAGTTAATTGATACTGCTATAAAATGGATCCAAAATCTGTGTGGTTTTGGCCTCCCATCTGAGTAAACCTTTGAAAAACAAAATGTTGATTGTAGTGAGATTTTTTTTTTCGAAATTTTTACTTTAAAAACTTGGGAAAAGTCGGTTTTATTTTCTATGGCATAACTTGTTTTTTTAAGAATTTATTAAGGATGTTATTTTTAGTTTAAGGTTTTTTCAGAGGTTGCGGTTTGTTCTTTCACATAACTTAAGTATCTTAATTTTGGTTGTAAAAAACTTTGATTTTCTGAAAAATTGATTGATACTGCTATAAAATGGATCCAAACTCTGTGTGGTTTTGGCCTACCGTCTGGGTAACGCATTGATATGCAAAAATGTTGATTGTAGTGAGATTTTTGTTTCTCGAAATCTTGACTTTAAAAACTCGGGAAGAGTCGGGTCTATTTTCTATGGCAGAATTTGTTTTTTAAGAATTTATTAAGGATGTTATTTTTAGTGTAAGGTTTTTTCAGAGGTTGCGGTTTTTTTTTTCATATAACTTAAGTATCTTAGTTTTGGTTGTAAAAAACTTTGATTATCTGAAAAGTTGATTGATACTGCTATAAAATGGATCCAAAGTCTGTGTGGGTTTGGCCTACCGTCTCGGTAAAGCTTTGATATGCTAAATTGTTGATTGTGGTGAGAGTTTTTTTTTTCGAAATTTTTACTTTAAAAACTCGGGAAAAGTCGGGTTTAATTTCTATGGCAGAACTTGTTTTTTAAGAATTGATTAAGGATGTTATTTTTAGTTTAAGGTTTTTTCAGAGGTTGCGGTTTGTTTTTTCACATAACTTAAGTATCTTAATTTTGGATGTAAAAAACTTTGATTATCTGAAAAGTTAATTGATACTGCTATAAAATGGATCCGAAATCTGTGTGGTTTTGGCCTCCCATCTGAGTAAACCTTTGAAAAACAAAATGTTGATTGTTGTGAGATTTTTTTTTTCGAAATTTTTACTTTAAAAACTTGGGAAAAGTCGGTTTTATTTTCTATGGCATAACTTGTTTTTTTAAGAATTTATTAAGGATGTTATTTTTAGTTTAAGGTTTTTCCAGAGGTTGCGGTTTGTTTTTTCAAATAACTTAAGTATCTTAATTTTGGTTGTAAAAAACTTTGATTATCTGAAAAGTTGATTGATACTGCTATAAAATGGATCCAAACTCTGTGTGGTTTTGGCCTACCGTCTGGGTAACGCTTTGATATGCAAAAATGTTGATTGTAGTGAGATTTTTTTTTCTCGAAATCTTGACTTTAAAAACTCGGGAAGAGTCGGGTCTATTTTCTATGGCAGAACTTGTTTTTTAGGAATTTATTAAGGATGTTATTTTTAGTTTAAGGTTTTTTCAGAGGTTGCGGTTTGTTTTTTCACATAACTTAAGTATCTTAATTTTGGTTGTAAAAAACTTTGATTATCTGAAAAGTTGATTGATACTGCTATAAATTGGATCCAAACTCTGTGTGGGTTTGGCCTACCGTCTGGGTAAAGCTTTGATATGCAAAATTGTTGATTGTGGTGAGATTTTTTTTTTCGAAATTTTTACTTTAAAAACTCGGGAAAAGTCGGGTTAATTTTCTATGGCAGAACTATTTTTTAAGAATTTATTAAGGATGTTATTTTTATTTTAAGGTTTTTTCAGAGGT
>NW_022996693.1:0-2528 GCF_900245975.1 Drosophila guanche | reverse complement strand
ATTATCTGAAAAGTTGATTGCTACTGCTATAAAATGGATCCAAACTTCGTGTGGTTTTGGCCTACCGTCTGGGTTAAGCTTTGAAATGCAAAAATGTTGATTGATGTGAGATTTTTTTTTTTCGATATTTTTACTTTAAAAACTCGGGAAAAGTCGGGTTTATTTTCTATGGCAGAACTTGTTTTTTAGGAACTTATTAAGGATGTAATTTTCAGTTTAAGGTTTTTTCAGAGGTTGCAATTTGTTTTTTTACATAACTTAAGTATCTTAGATCTGGTTGCAAAAAAATTTGATTATCTGAAAAGTTGATTGATACTGCTGTAAAATGGATCCAAACTCTGTGTGGTTTTAGCCTACCGTCTGGGCAAAGCTTTAAAATGCAAAACTGTTGATTGTTGTGAGATTTTTTTTTCCTAATTTTTGACTTTAAAAACTTGGGAAAAGTCGGTCTTATTTTCTAATATTTTTTCAGAGGTTTCGGTTTGTTTTTTTCACATAACTTAAGTATCTAAGATCTGGTTGCAAAAAACTTTGATTATCAGAAAAGTTAATTGATTCTGCTATAAAATGGATCCAAACTCTGTGTGATTTTGGCCTACCGTCTGGGTAAAGCTTTGAAATGCAAAAATTTTGATTTTTGTGAGGTATATTGTACGAAATTTTGACTTTAAAAACTCTGGTTTATTTTCTATGGCAGAACTTGTTTTTTAAGAACTAGGTAAGTAAGTAATTTTAAGTTTAAGGTTTTTTCAGAGATTGCGCTTTGTTTTACATATAACTTAAGTATCTTAATTTTGGTTGTAAAAAACTTTGATTATCTGAAAAGTTGATTGCTACTGCTATAAAATGGATCCAAACTTCGTGTGGTTTTGGCCTACCGTCTGGGTTAAGCTTTGAAATGCAAAAATGTTGATTGATGTGAGATTTTTTTTTTCGATATTTTTACTTTAAAAACTCGGGAAAAGTCGGGTTTATTTTCTATGGCAGAACTTGTTTTTTAGGAACTTATTAAGGATGTAATTTTCACTTTAAGGTTTTTTCAGAGGTTGCGGTTTGTTTTTTTACATAACTTAAGTATCTTAGATCTGGTTGGAAAAAAATTTGATTATCTGAAAAGTTGATTGATACTGCTGTAAAATGGATCCAAACTCTGTGTGGTTTTAGCCTACCGTCTGGGCAAAGCTTTAAAATGCAAAAATGTTGATTGTTGTGAGATTTTTTTTTCCTAATTTTTGACTTTAAAAACTTGGGAAAAGTCGGTTTTATTTTCTAATGTTTTTTCAGAGGTTTCGGTTTGTTTTTTCACATAACTTAAGTATCTAAGATCTGGTTGCAAAAAAACTTTGATTATCAGAAAAGTTGATTGATTCTGCTATAAAATGGATCCAAACTCTGTGTGATTTTGGCCTACCGTCTGGGTAAAGCTTTGAAATGCAAAAATGTTGTTTTTGTGAGGTACATTGTACGAAATTTTGACTTTAAAAACTTGGGTTTATTTTCTATGGCAGAACTTGTTTTTTAAGAACTAGGTAAGTAAGTAATTTTAAATTTAAGGTTTTTTCAGAGGTTGCGCTTTTTTTTCACATAACTTAAGTATCTTAATTTTGGTTGTAATAAACTTTGATTATCTGAAAAGTTGATTGCTACTGATATAAAATGGATCCAAACTATGTGTGGTCTTGGCCTACCGTCTGTGTAAAGCTTTGAAATACAAAATAGTTGATTTTTGTGAGGTATAGTGTACGAAATTTTGACTTTAAAAACTCGGGTTTATTTTCTATGGCAGAACTTGTTTTTTAAGAACTAGGTAAGTAAGTAATTTTAAGTTTAAGGTTTTTTCAGAAGTTGCGCTTTGTTTTTTCACATAACTTAAGTATCTTAACTTTGGTTGTAAAAAACTTTGATTATCTGAAAAGTTGATTGACACTGCTATAAAATGGATCCAAACTCCGTGTGGTTTTGGCCTACCGTCTGGGTTAAGCTTTAAAATGCAAAAATGTTGATTGTTGTGAGAATTTTTGTTTTCGAAATTTTTACTTTAAAAACTCTGGTTTATTTTCTATGGCAGAACTTGTTTTATAAGAACTTATTAAGGAAGTAATTTGTGGTTTAATGTGTTTTCAGAGGTTTCGGTTTGTTTTTTCACATAACTTAAGTATCTTAGGTCTGGTTGCAAAAAACTTTGATTATCTGAAAAGTTGATTGATTCTGCTATAAAATGGATCCAAACTATGTGTGGGTTTGGCCTACCGTCTGGGTAAAGCTTTGAAATACAAAATAGTTGATTTTTGTGAGGTATAGTGTACGAAATTTTGACTTTAAAAACTCGGGTTTATTTTCTATGGCAGAACTTGTTTTTTAAGAACTAGGTAAGTAAGTAATTTTAAGTTTAAGGTTTTTTCAGAGGTTGCGCTTTGTTTTTTTCACATAACTTAAGTATCTTAATTTTGGTTGTAAAAAACTTTGATTATCTGAAAAGTTGATTGCTACTGCTATAAAATGGATCCAAACTCCGTGTGGTTTTGGCC
>NW_022996692.1:0-2530 GCF_900245975.1 Drosophila guanche | reverse complement strand
AATTACAAAATTGATAGTTCTTAAAAAACAAGTTCTGCCATAGAAAATAAAGCCGACTTTTTCCGAGTTTTTAAAGTCAAAATTTCGAAAAAAAAAAATCTCACAACAATCAAAATTTTTGCATTTTAAAGCTTTACCCAGACGGTAGGCCAAAACCACACAGAGTTTGGATCCATTTTATAGCAGTATCAATCAACTTTTCAGATAATCAAAGTTTTTTACAACCAATATTAAGATACTTAAGTTATGTGAAAAAACCGCAACCTCTGAAAACCCCTTAAACTAAAAATTACAAAATTGCTAGTTCTTATAAACAAGTTATGCCATAGAAAATAAAGCCGACTTTTTCCGAGATTTAAAGTCAAAATTTCGAAAAAAAAATCTCACAACAATCCACATTTTTGAATTTCAAAGCTTTTCCGAGATGGTAGGCCAAAACCACACAGAGTTTGGATCCATTTTATAGCAGTATCAATCAACTATTCAGATAATCAACGTTTTTAACAACCAAAATTAAGATACTTAAGATATGTGAAAAAACAAACCGCAACCTCTGAAAAAACCTTAAACTTAAAATTACTTCCTTAATAAGTTCCTAAAAAACAAGTTCTGCCACAGAAAATAACCCCGACTTTTCCCGAGTTTTTAAATTAAAAATTTCAAAAAACAAAAAATCTCACAACAATCAACATTTTTGAATTTCAAAGCCTTACCCAGACGGTAGGCCAAAACCACACAGAGTTTGGATCCATTTTATAGTAGAATCAATCAACTTTTCAGATAATCAAAGTTTTTTGCAATCAGATCTAATATACTTAAGTTATGTGAAAAAACCGCAACCTCTGAAAACCCCTTAAACTAAAAATTACAAAATTGCTAGTTCTTATAAACAAGTTATGCCATAGAAAATAAAGCCGACTTTTTCCGAGATTTAAAGTCAAAATTTCGAAAAAAAAATCTCACAACAATCAACATTTTTGCATTTCAAAGCTTTACCCAGACGGTAGGCCAAAACCACACAGAGTTTGGATCCATTTTATAGCAGTATCAATCAACTTTTCAGATAATCAAAGTTTTTTACAACAAAAATTAAGATACTTAAGTTATTTGAGAAAACAAACCGCAACCTCTAAAAAAACCTTAAACTTAAAATTACTTCCTTAATAAGTTCCTAAAAAACAAGTTCTGCCACAGAAAATAACCCCGACTTTTCCCGAGTTTTTAAATTAAAAATTTCAAAAAACAAAAAATCTCACAACAATCAACATTTTTGAATTTCAAAGCTTTACCCAGACGGTAGGCCAAAACCACACAGAGTTTGGATCCATTTTATAGTGGAATCAATCAACTTTTCAGATAATCAAAGTTTTTTGCAATCAGATCTAATATACTTAAGTTATGTGAAAAAACCGCAACCTCTGAAAACCCCTTAAACTAAAAATTACAAAATTGATAGTTCTTAAAAACAAGTTCTGCCATAGAAAATAAAGCAGACTTTTTCCGAGTTTTTAAACGTTAGGCCAAAACCACACAGAGTTTGGATCCATTTTATAGCAGTATCAATCAACTATTCAGATAATGAAAGTTTTTTACAACCAAAATTAAGATACTTAAGTTATGTGAAAAAAACAAACCGCAACCTCTGAAAAAACCTTAAACTTAAAATTACTTCCTTAATAAGTTCTTAAAAAACAAGTTCTGCCACAGAAAATAAACCCGACTTTTCCCGAGTTTTTAAAGTAAAAATTTCGAAAACAAAAAATCTCACAACAATCAACATTTTTGAAGTTCCAAAGTTTTCCCCCACCGGTAGGCCAAAACCACGCAGAGTTTGGATCCATTTTATAGTAGAATCAATCAACTTTTCAGATAATCAAAGTTTTTTGCAATCAGATCTAAGATACTTAAGTTATGTGAAAAAACCGCAACCTCTGAAAACCCATTAAAGTAAAAATTACTTCCTTAATAAGTTCTTAAAAAACAAGTTCTGCCATAGAAAATAAAGCCGACTTTTTCCGAGTTTTTAAAGTCAAATTCTCGAAAAAAAAAAATCTCACAACAATCCACATTTTTTAATTTCAAAGCTTTTCCGAGACGGTAGGCCAAAACCACACAGAGTTTGGATCCATTTTATAGCAGTATCAATCAACTATTCAGATAATCAACGTTTTTTACAACCAAAATTAAGATACTTAAGATATGTGAGAGAACAAACCGCAACCTCTGATAAAACCTTAAACTAAAAACTACAAAATTGCTAGTTCTTAAAAAACAAGTTCTGCCATAGAAAATAAAACCGACTTTTTCCGAGTTTTTAAAGTCAAAATTTCGAAAAAAAAATCTCACAACAATCCACATTTTTGAATTTCAAAGCTTTACCCAGACGGTGGGCCAAAACCACACAGAGTTTGGATCCATTTTATAGCAGTATCAATCAACTTTCCAGATAATCAATGTTTTTTACAACCAAAATTAAGATACTTAAGATTTGTGAAAAAACAAACCGCAACCTCTGATAAAACCTTAAACT
>NW_022996691.1:0-2532 GCF_900245975.1 Drosophila guanche | reverse complement strand
TTTTATTTTCTACGGCAGAACTTGTTTTTTAAGAACTAGCAATTTTGTAATTTTTAGTTTAAGGTTTTTTCAGAGGTTGCGGTTTGTTTCTTCACATAACTTAAGTATCTTAATTTTGGTTGTAAAAACCATTGATTATCTGAAAAGTTGATTGATACTGCTATTAAATGGTTCCAAACTTTTTGTGGTTTTGGCCTACGGTCTCGGAAAAGCTTTGAAATGCAAAAAAGTTGATTGTTGTGAGATTTTTTTTTCTCGAAATTTTGACTTTAAAAACTCGGGAAAAGTCGGTTTTATTTTCTACGGCAGAACTTGTTTTTTAAGAACTAGCAATTTAGTAATTTTTAGTTTAAGGTTTTTTCAGAGGTTTCGGTTTGTTTTTTCACATAACTTAAGTATCTTAACTGTGGTTGTAAAAAACTTTGATTATCTGAAAAGTTGATTGATACTGCTATTAAATGGATCCAAACTTTTTGTGGTTTTGGCCTACCGTCTCGGAAAAGCTTTGAAATGCAAAAATGTTGATTTTTGTGAGCTTTTTTTTCTCGAAATTTTGACTTTAAAAACTCGGGAAAAGTTGGTTTTATTTTCTATGGCAGAACTTGTTTTTTANGTTTCTTCACATAACTTAAGTATCTTAATTTTGGTTGTAAAAACCTTTGATTATCTGAAAAGTTGATTGATACTGCTATTAAATGGATCCAAACTTTTTGTGGTTTTGGCCTACCGTCTCGGAAAAGCTTTGAAATGCAAAAATGTTGATTTTTGTGAGCTTTTTTTTCTCGAAATTTTGACTTTAAAAACTCGGGAAAAGTCGGTTTTATTTTCTATGGCAGAACTTGTTTTTTAAGAACTAGTAATTTTGTACTTTTTAGGTTAAGGATTTTTCAGAGGTTGTGGTTTGTTTTTTTACATAACTTAAGTATCTTAATTTTGGTTGTAAAAAACTTTGATTATCTGAAAAGTTGATTGATACTGCTATAAAATGGATCCAAACTCTGTGTGGTTTTGGCCTACCGTCTCGAAAAGCTTTGAAATGCAAAAATGTGGATTGTTGTGAGATTTTTTTTTCTCGAAATTTTGACTTTAAAAACTCGGGAAAAGTTGGTTTTATTTTCTATGGCAGAACTTGTTTTTTAAGAACTAGCAATTTTGTAATTTTNGCTTTTTTTCTCGAAATTTTGACTTTAAAAACTCGGGAAAAGTCGGTTTTATTTTCTATGGCAGAACTTGTTTTTTAAGAACTAGTAATTTTGTACTTTTTAGGTTAAGGATTTTTCAGAGGTTGTGGTTTGTTTTTTTACATAACTTAAGTATCTTAATTTTGGTTGTAAAAAACTTTGATTATCTGAAAAGTTGATTTATACTGCTATAAAATGGATCCAAACTCTGTGTGGTTTTGGCCTACCGTCTCGGAAAAGCTTTGAAATGCAAAAATGTGGATTGTTGTGAGATTTTTTTTTCTCGAAATTTTGACTTTAAAAACTCGGGAAAAGTTGGTTTTGTTTTCTATGGCAGAACTTGTTTTTTAAGAACTAGCAATTTTGTAATTTTTAGTTTAAGGTTTTTTCAGAGGTTGCGGTTCGTTTTTTCACATAACTTAAGTATCTTAATTTTGGATGTAAAAAACTTTGATTATCTGAAAAGTTGATTGATACTGCTATTAAATGGATCCAAACTGTTTGTGNTTGTAATTTTTAGTTTAAGGTTTTTTCAGAGGTTGTGGTTCGTTTTTTCACATAACTTAAGTATCTTAATTTTGGATGTAAAAAACTTTGATTATCTGAAAAGTTGATTGATACTGCTATTAAATGGATCCAAACTGTTTGTGGTTTTGGCCTACGGTCTCGGAAAAGCTTTGAAATGCAAAAAAGTTGATTGTTGTGAAATTTTTTTTTTCGAAATTTTTACTTTTCAAACTCGGGAAAAGTCGGTTTTATTTTCTATGGCAGAACTTGTTTTTAAGAACTAGTAATTTTGTAATTTTTAGTTTAAGGTTTTTTTCAGAGGTTGTGGTTTGTTTTTTCACATAACTTAAGTATCTTAATTTTGGTTGTAAAAACCCTTGATTATCTGAAAAGTTGATTGATACTGCTATTAAATTGATCCAAACTTTTTGTGGTTTTGGCCTACCGTCTCGGAAAAGCTTTGAAATGAGCTTGTGAGATTTTTTTTTCTCGAAATTTTGACTTTAAAAACTCGGGAAAAGTCGGTTTTATTTTCTATGGCAGAACTTGTTTTTTAAGAACTAGTAATTTTGTAATTTTTAGTTTAAGGTTTTTTCAGAGGTTGTGGTTCGTTTTTTCACATAACTTAAGTATCTTAATTTTGGATGTAAAAAACTTTGATTATCTGAAAAGTTGATTGATACTGCTATAAAATGGATCCAAACTCTGAGTGGTTTTGGCCTACCGTCTCGAAAAGCTTTGAAATGCAAAAATGTGGATTGTTGTGTGATTTTTTTTTTCGAAATTTTGACTTTAAAAACTCGAGAAAAGTCGGTTTTATTTTCTATGGCAGAACTTGTTTTTT
>NW_022996690.1:0-2532 GCF_900245975.1 Drosophila guanche | reverse complement strand
GACAGAATCAATCAACTTTTCAGATAATCAAAGTTTTTTGCAACCAGATCTAAGATAGTTAAGTTATGTAAAAAAACAAACCGCAACCTATGGAAAAACCTTAAACTAAAAATTATATCCTTAATAAGTTCCTAAAAAACAAGTTCTGCCATAGAAAATAAACCCGACTTTTCCCGAGTTCTTAAAGTCAAAATATGGGAAAAAAAAATCTCACAATAATCAACATTTTTGCATTTCAAAGCTTTACCCAGACGGTAGGCCAAAACAACAAACAGTTTGGATCCATTTTATAGCAGTATCAATCAACTTTTCAGATAATCAAAGTTTTTTACAACCAAAATTAAGATACTTAAGTTATGTGAAAAAACAAACCGCAACCTCTCAAAAAAACCTCAATCAAAAATTACAAAATTGATAGTTCCTAAAAAATAAGTTCTGCCATAGAAAATAAACCCGACTTTTCCCGAGTTTTTAAAGTAAAAATATCGAAAAAAAAAATCTCACATCAATCAACATTTTTGCATTTCAAAGCTTTACCCAGACGGTAGGCCAAAACAACAAACAGTTTGGATCCATTTTATAGCAGTATCAATCAACTTTTCAGATAATCAAAGTTTTTTGCAACCAAATCTAAGATACTTAAGTTATGTAAAAAAACAAACCGCAACCTCTGAAAAAACCTTAAACTAAAAATTACATCCTTAATAAGTTCCTAAAAAACAAGTTCTGCCATAGAAAATAAATCCGACTTTTCCCGAGTTTTTAAAGTAAAAATATCGAAAAAAAAAATCTCACATCAATCAACATTTTTGCATTTCAAAGCTTTACCCAGACGGTAGGCCAAAACAACAAACAGTTTGGATCCATTTTATAGCAGTATCAATCAACTTTTCAGATAATCAACGTTTTTTACAACCAAAATTAAGATACTTAAGTTATGTGAAAAAACAAACCGCAACCTCTCAAAAAAACCTCAATCAAAAATTACAAAATTGATAGTTCCTAAAAAACAAGTTCTGCCATAGAAAATAAACCCGACTTTTCCCGAGTTTTTAAAGTAAAAATTTCGAAAAAAAAATCTTACAACAATCCACATTTTTGCATTTCAAAGCTTTTCCGAGACGGTAGGCCAAAACCACACAGAGTTTGGATCCATTTTGTAGCAGTATCAATCAATTTTTCAGATAATCAAAGTTTTTTGCAACCAGATCTTAGATACTTAAGTTATGTGAAAAAACAAACCGCAAACTTTTGAAAAAACCTTAAACTTAAAATAACTTCCTTAATAAGTTCTTAAAAAACAAGTTCTGCCATAGAAAATAAACCCGAGATTTTAAAGTGAAAATTTCAAAAACAAAAAATCTCACAACAATCAAAATTTTTGCATTTCAAAGCTTTTCCGAGATGGTAGGCCAAAACCACAAACAGTTTGGATCCATTTTATAGCAGTATCAATCAACTTTTCAGATAATCAAAGTTTTTTGCAACCAGATCTAAGATAATTAAGTTATGTAAAAAAAACAAACCGCAACCTCTGAAAAAACATAAAACAAAAAACTACAAAATTGTTAGTTCTTAAAAAACAAGTTCTGCCATAGAAAATAAACTCGACTTTTCCCGAGTTTTTAAAGTAAAAATTTCGAAAACATAAAATCTCACAACAATCAAAATTTTTTGCATTTCATAGCTTTACCCAGACGGTAGGCTAAAACCACACAGAGTTTTGATCCATTTTACAGCAGAATCAATCAACTTTTCTGATAATCAAAGTTTTTTGCAACCAGATCTTAGATACTTAAGTTATGTGAAAAAAACAAACCGCAACCTCTGAAAAAACCTTAAACTAAAAATTACAAAAATGATAGTTCTTAAAAAACAAGTTCTGGCATAGAAAATAAAACACACTTCTCCCGAGTTTTTAAAGTAAAAATTAAAAAAAAAAATCTCACATCAATCCACATTTTCGCATTTCAAAGCTTTACCCAGACGGTAGGCCAAAATCACACAGAGTTTGGATCCATTTTATAACAGAATCAATCAACTTTTCTGAAAATCAAAGTTTTTTGCAACCAGATCTAAGATACTTAAGTTATGTAAAAAAACAAACCGCAACCTCTGAAAAAACCTTAAACTAAAAATTACATCCTTAATAAGTTCCTAAAAAACAAGTTCTGCCATAGAAAATAAACCCGACTTTTCCCGAGTTTTAAAAGTAAAAATATCGAACAAAAAAATCTCACATCAATCAACATTTTTGCATTTCAAAGATTTACCCAGACGGTAGGCCAAAACAACAAACAGTTTGGATCCATTTTATAGCAGTATCAATCAAGTTTTCAGATAATCAAAGTTTTTTACAACCAAAATTAAGATACTTAAGTTATGTGAAAAAACAAACCGCAACCTCTGAAAAAACCTTAAACTTAAAATAACTTCCTTAATAAGTTCTTAAAAAACAAGTTCTGCCATAGAAAATAAACCCGAGTTTTCAAAGTCAAAATTTCGTACAAAATACATCACAAAAATCAACAT
>NW_022996689.1:0-2546 GCF_900245975.1 Drosophila guanche | reverse complement strand
ACCAGAGGGAACTTGTGAAGCTTCAGAAGGAGCGACTGCGTGAGCAAAATACGCTGGAGCAGCTCAAAATCGGCGTGAAGCAAGCGCAGGAGGCCCAACAAGAGGCAATGCGAGACCATCCCAAAATTACCCTGCCGCTCACCCTCCTTGCCAACTCGCTGCCCAAAAAGATGAATACTGTGTCGACGGGCGTAGCCGCGACCTGTGCGATGCACAACTGCTTCGACCACTCCCGTTGCAGCCTCACCTCTGGCTTCCCAGTGTACCTATACGACCCCGGCGAGCACAGCGTCCAAAGAGCTGGCTACGACATCGATGAGTTCCTCAAAAAGACTCTAAAACAGATTCTAGGCTCCAATGCGCACATCGTGACGGATCCAACGGAGGCCTGCATCTTCCTGGTTATATTGGGCGAAGCTCTCTTGGTTAAGCAGCAGCCGACGGCATCCAGCCACACACACGACTGCCCCATTGACACCCAGAAGCTGTACAACCTGCCCTACTGGGGCGGTGATGGCCGCAACCATGTGCTGCTCAACCTCGCACGCCGTGACCTCTCCTCCCGCCGCACCAATGCACTGCTTCAGCAGAACACCATGCGTGCCATTGTCGTTCAGAGCGCTTTTGAGATGAACCAGTTCCGGCCCGGATACGATCTGATTGTGCCCCCCATCCTGGGGCCACCCGGAGGAGACGTTTGGCAGGAGTGTGCCAGCATGGTGCCCGCCCGCCGCAAGTACTTGATTTCGTTCCAAGGAGAGATGAGACCGAGAACAGACTCTCAAGCCTCAAACCCGCTCGACGACTTCATTCTGGAACACTTGACTGACATGTCTAAGGGACCCACTCAGGATCAGTTCGAGCTGCAGTTCCAGTGCGTGCCTGCCACGGAGCAGCAGGAGGCGGACTCCGTGTCCGACTGGACGCTCTGTGGATCGGATTCCTCCCGCAAACATCTGCTGAAGGACTCTACCTTTGCGCTGATCCTTCCGCCGCTCAGCGGGCGGGTTGCTTCCACCCTCATGCTGGCCCGACTCTACGAGGCGCTGCGCTCTGGGGCCATTCCCGTCATCCTCGGAGCAGATGAACTCCGACTGCCGTACGCGGAGACTCTGGACTGGCGTCGGGCGGCACTCCTCATGCCCAAAGCTCGCATCACGGAGCTGCACTTCCTACTGCGAGCCGTCCAGGATGCGGACTTGCTTCTTCTGCGGCGCCAGGGCCGTCTTATCTGGGAGCGCTACCTCAGTTCGGTTCAGGCCACGGTGGATACGGTTATAGCTAGCCTACGCGATCGGCTAGGGATACCACCGCGGCCTATTCCAAGCGTTGTTTCTCATCACATTTTCAACATTTCGGTTACGCCGTTAATGGCAAAGATAAGATTAACCATTCAGCCGGAGGAGTCTCTTGGCCCCATTGAGCCGCCTTATCCGAGCCCCGCCTTTGGCCGAAACTACACGATTCTACGCGTGCAGTCAATGGAGGTCTGGAACGACTGGGTTGAACCCTACTACTTGTACCCCCAGCTGCCCTTCGATCCCGCCCTTCCCTCCGAAGCAAAGTTCATCGGATCCCATACAGGATTCCGGCCAATCGGTAAGGGAATTGGAGGCGCCGGTAAGGAGTTCAGCGAGGCTCTCGGCGGGAACTACCCCAGGGAGCAGTTCACCATCGTAATTTTATCATACGATCGGGAGCACGCACTGCTGGGATCCCTGCGCCGCCTTTACCGACTGCCCTATCTCTACAAGGTGGTCGTGGTATGGAATTCGCCAAAGTCGCCGCAACTCAGTCTCCGCTGGCCGGCTATCGGAGTGCCCGTCGAAGTTGTACGCGGACAGCATAACTCGCTCAACAACCGCTTCCTGCCATGGGACGTAATAGAGACGGAGGCGGTGCTCTCGATGGACGACGACGTTCAAATCGGACAAGACGAGATTGTGTTCGGCTTCCGGGTGTGGCGCGAGCACCGCGATCGTATCGTGGGATTGCCTGGCCGCCACCATGCCTGGGATGCCGTCAGCAGCACGTGGCGCTACAACTACAGCTTCAGCTGCGAGCTGAGCATGGTGCTCACCGGAGCGGCCTTCCTGCACAAGTACTACATGTACCTGTACACCTATCATATGCCGCAGGCCATTAGGGACAAGGTGGATGAGAACATGAACTGCGAGGACATCGCCATGAACTTCCTTGTCTCGCACATAACTCGAAGGCCGCCGGTGAAAATCACTTCTCGTTGGAGCTTTCGCCGTCGAGGAATTAAGTCTTCGCTCAGCCAAAGACCCAAGCACCTTGAGGACCGCCACAAGTGCATCAATTTCTTTAGCCAGGTGTTCGGCTACACGCCCCTGCTGAACACCCAGTACCGGGCGGACTCGGTCCTGTTCAAGACTCACATTTCGAAAGACAGGAAAAAATGTTTCAAGTACGTCTAGCTCTAGTCGGGTCGGGGCATCCAATAGAGGGACATCCAATAGAGGGGCATGCATCTGCATCGAATAGGAATGTATTCAAGGTGGATTTATGTGGATTTTGTGTAC
>NW_022996688.1:0-2547 GCF_900245975.1 Drosophila guanche | reverse complement strand
AGGTCAAAACCGTAAACAGTTTGGATCCATTTTATAGCAGTATCAATCAACTTTTCCGATAATCAAGGTTTTTTACAACCAAAATTATGATACTTAAGTTATGTGAAAAAACAAACCGCCACCTCTGAAAAAACCTGAAACTTAAAATTACTTCCTTAATAAGTTCTTAAAAAAAAAGTTCTGTCGTAGAAAATAAACCCTACTTTTCCCGAATTTTTAAAGTCAAAATTTGGAAAAAAAAAATCTCACAACAATCAACAATTTTGCATTTCAAAGCTTTTCCGAGACGGTAGGCCAAAACCACACAGAGTTTGGATCTACTTTATAGCAGTATCAATCAACTTTTCAGATAATCAAAGTTTTTTACAACCAAAATTAAGATACTTAAGTTAGGTAAAAAAACAAAACACAACCTCTGAAAAAACCTTAAACTAAAAATTACAAAATTACTAGTTCTTAAAAAACAAGTTCTGCCATAGAAAATAAAACCGACTTTTCCCGAGTTTGTAAAGTCAAAATTTCGAGAAAAAAAAATCTCACAACAATCAACATTTTTGCATTTCAAAGCTTTTTCGAGACGGTAGGCCAAAACCACAAACAGTTTGGATCCATTTAATAGCAGTATCAATCAACTTTTTAGATAATCAAGGTTTTTTACAACCAAAATTAAGATACTGAAGTTATCTGAAAAAACAAACCACATCCTCTGCAAAAACCTTAAACTAAAAATTACAAAATTACTATTTCTTAAAAAACAAGTTCTGCCATAGAAAATAAAACCGACTTTTCCCGAGTTTTTAAAGTAAAAATTTCGAGAAAAAAAAATCTCACAACAATCAACATTTTTGCATTTCAAAGCTTTTCCGAGACGGTAGGCCAAAACCACAAACAGTTTGGATCCATTTAATAGCAGTATCAATCAACTTTTCAGATAATCAAAGTTTTTTACAACCAAAAATTGCTAATTCTTAAAAAACAAGATCTGCCATAGAAAATATAAGCGACTTTTCCCGAGTTTTTAAAGTAAAAATTTCGATAACAAAAAATCTCACAACAATCAACGTTCTTGCATTTCGAAGCTTTTCCGAGACGGTAGGCCAAAACCGCAAAAACAGTTTGGATCCATTTTATAGAAGTATCAATCAACTTTTCAGATAACCAAAGATTTTTATAACCAAAATTAAGATACTTAAGTTATGTAAAAAAACAAACCGCAACCTCTGAAAAAAGCTTAAACTAAAAATTACATCCATAATAAGATCCTAAAAAACAAGTTCTGCCATAGAAAATAAACCCGACTTTTCCCAAGTTTTTAAAGTCAAAATTTCGAAAAAAAAAAATCTCACAACAATCAACATTTTTGCATTTCAAAGCTTTTCCGAGACGGTAGGCCAAAACCACACAGAGTTTGGATCTACTTTATAGCAGTATCAATCAACTTTTCAGATAATCAAAGTTTTTTACAACCAAAATTAAAATACTTAAGTTAGGTAAAAAAACAAACCACAACCTCTGAAAAAACCTTAAACTAAAAATTACAAAATTACTAGTTCTTAAAAAACAAGTTCTGCCATAGAAAATAAAACCGACTTTTTCCGAGTTTGTAAAGTCAATATTTCGAAAAAAAAAAAATCTCACTACAATCAACATTTTTGCATTTCAAAGCTTTTTCGAGACGGTAGGCCAACTCCACAAACAGTTTGGATCCATTTAATAGCAGTATCAATCAAATTTTTAGATAATCAAGGTTTTTTACAACCAAAATTAAGATACTTAAGTTATCTGAAAAAACAAACCACATCCTCTGAAAAAACCTTAAACTAAAAATTACATCATTAATAAGTTCCTAAAAAAACAAGTTCTGCCATAGAAAATAAACCCGACTTTTCCCGAGTTTTTAAAGTCAAAATTTGGAAAAAAAAATCTCACAACAATCAACAGTTTTGCATTACAAAGCTATACCCAGACGGTAGGCCAAAACCACAAACAGTTTGGATCCATTTAATAGCAGTATCAATCAACTTTTCAGATAATCAAAGTTTTTTACAACCAAAAATTGCTAATTCTTAAAAAACAAGATCTGCCATAGAAAATAAAAGCGACTTATCCCGAGTTTTTAAAGTAAAAATGTCGAAAACAAAAAATCTCACAACAATCAACGTTCTTGCATTTCAAAGCTTTTCCGAGACGGTAGGCCAAAACCGCAAAAACAGCTTGGATCCATTTTACAGCAGTATCAATCAACTTTTCAGATAACCAAAGATTTTTATAACCAAAATTAAGATACTTAAGTTATGTGAAAAAACAAACCGCAACCTCTGAAAAAACCTTAAACTAAAAATTACATTATTAATAAGTTCCTAAAAAAACAAGTTCTGCCATAGAAAATAAACCCGACTTTTCCCGAGTTTTTAAAGTCAAAATTTGGAAAAAAAAATCTCACAACAATCAACAGTTTTGCATTACAAAGCTATACCCAGACGGTAGGCCAAAACCACACAGAGTTTGGATCCATTTTATAGCAGTATCAATCAACTTTTCAGATAA
>NW_022996687.1:0-2548 GCF_900245975.1 Drosophila guanche | reverse complement strand
TTATAGCAGTATCAATCAACTTTTCAGATATTCAAAGTTTTTTACAACCAAAATTAAGATACTTAAGTTATGTGAAAAAACAAACCGCAACCTCTGAAAAAACCTTAAACTAAAAATTACAAAATTACTAGTTCTTAAAAAACAAGTTCTGCCATAGAAAATAAACCCGACTTTTCCTGAGTTTTTAAAGTAAACATTTTGAAAACAAAAAATCTCACAACAATCAACATTTTTGCATTTCAAAGCTTAACCCAGACGGTAGGCCAAAACCACACAGAGTTTGGATCCATTTTATAGCAGTATCAATCAACTTTTCAGATAATCAAAGTTTTTTACAACCAAAATTAAGATTCTTAAGTTATGTGAAAAAACAAACCGCAACCTCTGAAAAAACCTTAAACTAAAAATTACATCCTTAATAAGTTCCTAAAAAACAAGTTTTGCCATAGAAAATAAACCCGACTTTTCCCGAGTTTTTAAAGTTAAAATAGCGAAAAAAAAAATCTCACATCAATCAAAATTTTTGCATTTGAAAGGTTTATCCAGACGGTAGGCAAAAACCACACAGTTTGGTTCCATTTTATAGCAGTATCAATCAACTTTTCAGATATTCAACGTTTTTTACAACCAAAATTAAGATACTTAAGTTAAGTGAAAAAACAAACCGCAACCTCTGAAAAAAACCTTAAACTAAAATTACAAAATGACTAGTTCTTAAAAAACAAGTTCTGCCATAGAAAATAAAACCGACTTTTCCCGAGTTTTTAAAGTAAACATTTCGAAAACAAAAAATCTCACAACAATCAACATTTCTGCATTTCAAAGCTTTACCCAGACGGTAGGCCAAAACCACACAGATTGGATCCATTTTATAGCAGTATCAATCAACTTTTCAGATAATCAAAGTTTTTTACAACCAGATCTAAGATACTTAAGCTATGTGAAAAAACAAACCGCAACCTCTGAAAAAACCTTAAACTAAAAATTACATCCTTAATAAGTTCCTAAAAAACAAGTTTTGCCATAGAAAATAAACCTGACTTTTCCCGAGTTTTTAAAGTTAAAATTTCGATAATAAAAATCTCACAACAATCAACATTTTTGCATTTGAAAGCTTTACCCAGACGGTAGGCAAAAACCACACAGTTTGGTTCCATTTTATAGCAGTGTCAATCAACTTTTCAGATATTCAAAGTTTTTTACAACCAAAATTAAGATCCTTAAGTTATGTGAAAAAACAAACCGCAACCTCTGAAAAAACCTTAAACTAAAAATTACAAAATTACTAGTTCTTAAAAAACAAGTTCTGCCATAGAAAATAAACCCGACTTTTCCTGAGTTTTTAAAGTAAACATTTCGAAAACAAAAAATCTCACAACAATCAACATTTTTGCATTTCAAATCTTTACCCAGACGGTAGGGCAAAACCACACAGAGTTTGGATCCATTTTATAGCAGTATCAATCAACTTTTCAGATAATCAAAGTTTTTTACAACCAGATCTAAGATACTTAAGCTATGTGAAAAAACAAACCGCAACCTCTGAAAAAACCTTAAACTAAAAATTACATCCTTTATAAGTTCCTAAAAAACAAGTATTGCCATAGAAAATAAACCCGACTTTTCCCGAGTTTTTAAAGTCAAAATTTCGATAATAAAAATCTCACAACAATCAACATTTTTGCATTTGAAAGCTTTACCCAGACGGTAGGCAAAAACCACACAGTTTGGTTCCATTTTATAGCAGTGTCAATCAACTTTTCAGATATTCAAAGTTTTTTACAACCAAAATTAAGATACTTAAGTTATGTGAAAAAACAAACCGCAACCTCTGAAAAAACCTTAAACTAAAAATTACAAAATTACTAGTTCTTAAAAAACAAGTTCTGCCATAGAAAATAAACCCGACTTTTCCTGAGTTTTAAAAGTAAACATTTCGAAAACAAAAAATCTCACAACAATCAACATTTTTGCATTTGAAAGCTTTACCCAGACGGTAGGCAAAAACCACACAGTTTGGTTCCATTTTATAGCAGTGTCAATCAACTTTTCATATATTCAAAGTTTTTTACAACCAAAATTAAGATACTTAAGTTATGTGAAAAAACAAACCGCAACCTCTGAAAAAACCTTAAACTAAAAATTACAAAATTACTAGTTCTTAAAAAACAAGTTCTGCCATAGAAAATAAACCCGACTTTTCCTGAGTTTTTAAAGTAAACATTTCGAAAACAAAAAATTTCACAACAATCAACATTTTTGCATTTCAAAGCTTTACCCAGACGGTAGGCCAAAACCACACAGAGTTTGGATCCATTTTATAGCAGTATCAATCAACTTTTCAGATAATCAAAGTTTTTTACAACCAAAATTAAGATACTTAAGTTAAGTGAAAAAACAAACCGCAACCTCTGAAAAAAACCTTAAACTAAAAATTACAAAATTACTAGTTCTTAAAAAACAAGTTCTGCCATAGAAAATAAAACCGACTTTTCCCGAGTTTTTAAAGTCAAAATTTGGAAAAAAAAAAATCTCACAACAATCAACA
>NW_022996686.1:0-2548 GCF_900245975.1 Drosophila guanche | reverse complement strand
GTAATTTTCAGTTTAAGGTTTTTTCAGAGGTTGCGGTTTGTTTTCTCAAATAACTTAAGTATCTTAATTTTGGTTGTAAAAAACTTTGATTATCTGAATAGTTGATTGATACTGCTATAGAATGGATCCAAACTCTGTGTGGTTTTGGCCTACCGTCTGGGTAAAGCTTTGAAATGCAAAAGCATTGATTGTTGTGAGATTTTTTGTTTTCGAAATTTTTACTTTAAAAACTCGGGAAAAGTCGGGTTTATTTTCTATGGCAGAACTTGTTTTTTAATAACTTATTAAGGAAGTAATTTTCAGTTTAGGGTTTTTTGAGAGGTTGCGGTTTGTTTTCTCAAATAACTTAAGTATCTTAATTTTGGTTGTAAAAAACTTTGATATTCTGAAAATTTGATTGATACTGCTATGGAATGGATCCAAACTCTGTGTGGTTTTGGCCTACCGTCTGGGTAAAGCTTTGAAATGCAAAAATGTGGATTGTTGTGAGATTTTTGTTTTCGAAATTTTTACTTTAAAAACTCGGGAAAAGTCGGGTTTATTTTCTATGGCAGAGCTTGTTTTTTAAGAACTTATTAAGGAAGTAATTTTCAGTTTAAGGTTTTTTCAGAGGTTGCGGTTTTTTTCTCAAATAACTTAAGTATCTTAATTTTGGTTGTAAAAAACTTTGATTAACTGAAAAGTTGATTGATACTGCTATAGAATGGATCCAAACTCTGTGTGGTTTTGGCCTACCGTCTGGGTAAAGCTTTGAAATGCCAAAATGTGGATTGTTGTGAGATTTTTTTTTCGAAATTTTGACTTTAAAAACTCTGAGAAAGTCGGTTTTATTTTCTATGGCAGAACTTGTTTTTTAAGAACTGGCAGTTTTGTAATTTTTAGTTTAAGGTTTTTTCAGAGGTTGCGGTTTGTTTTTTCACATAACTTAAGTATCTTAGATCTGATTGCAAAAAACTTTGATTATCTGAAAAGTTGATTGATTCTGCTATAAAATGGATCCAAACTCTGTGTGGTTTTGGCCTAACGTCTGGGTAAAACTTTGAAATGCAAAAATGTGGATTGTTGTGAGATTTTTTCAGTTTAAATATCTTAATTTTGGTTGTAAAAAACTTTGATTATCTGAAAAGTTGATTGATTCTGCTATAAAATGGATCCAAACTCTGTGTGGTTTTGGCCTACCGTCTGGGTAAAGCTTTGAAATGCAAAAATGTTGATTGTTGTGAGATTTTTTGTTTTCGAAATTTTTACTTTAAAAACTCGGGAAAAGTCGGGTTTATTTTCTATGGCAGAACTTGTTTTTTAAGAACTTATTAAGGAAGTAATTTTCAGTTTAAGGTTTTTTCAGAGGTTGCGGTTTGTTTTCTTAAATAACTTAAGTATCTTAATTTTGGTTGTAAAAAACTTTGATTATCTGAAAAGTTGATTGATACTGCTATGGAATGGATCCAAACTCTGTGTGGTTTTGGCCTACCGTCTGGGTAAAGCTTTGAAATGCAAAAATGTTTATTGTTGTGAGTTTTTTTGTTTTCGAAATTTTTACTTTAAAAACTCGGGAAAAGTCGGGTTTATTTTCTATGGCAGAACTTGTTTTTTAAGAACTAGCAATTTTGTAGTTTTCAGTTTAAGGTTTTATCAGAGGTTGCGGTTTGTTTTTTCACATAACTTAAGTATCTTAGATCTGATTGCAAAAAACTTTGATTATCTGAAAAGTTGATTGATTCTACTATAAAATGGATCCAAACTCTGTGTGGTTTTGGCCTACCGTCTGGGTAAACCTTTGAAATGCAAATATGTTGATTTGTGTGAGGTATAATTTACGAATTTTTGACTTTAAAAGCTCGGGAAAAGTCGGTTTTATTTTCTATAGCAGAACTTGTTTTTTAAGAACTAGCAATTTTGTAATTTTTAGTTTAAGGTTTTTTCAGAGGTTGCGGTTTGTTTTTTCACATATCCTAAGTATCTTAATTTGGGTTGTAAAAACTTTGATTATCTGAATAGTTGATTGATACTGCTATAAAATGGATCCAAACTCTGTGTGGTTTTGGCCTACCGTCTCGGAAAAGCTTTGAAATGCAAAAATGTGGACTGTTGGGAGATTTTTTCAGTTTAATTATCTTAATTTTGGTTGTAAAAAACTTTGATTATCTGAATAGTTGATTGATACTGCTATAAAATGGATCCAAACTCTGTGTGGTTTTGGCCTACCGTCTGGGTAAAGCTTTGAAATGCAAAAGCATTGATTGTTGTGAGATTTTTTGTTTTCGAAATTTTTACTTTAAAAACTCGGGAAAAGTCGGGTTTATTTTCTATGGCAGAACTTGATTTTTAATAACTTATTAAGGAAGTAATTTTAAGTTTAGGGTTTTTTCAGAGGTTGCGGTTTGTTTTCTTAAATAACTTAAGTATCTTAATTTTGGTTGTAAAAAACTTTGATATTCTGAAAAGTTGATTGAGTCTGCTATAAAATGGATCCAAACTCTGTGTGGTTTTTGCCTACCGTCTGGGTAAAGCTTTGAAATGCAAAAATGTTTATTGTTGTGAGATTTTT
>NW_022996685.1:0-2550 GCF_900245975.1 Drosophila guanche | reverse complement strand
TTGCAAAAAACTTTGATTATCTGAAAAGTTGATTGATACTGCTAAAAAATTGATCCAAACTGTGTGTGGTTTTGGCCTACCGTCTGGGTAAAGCTTTGAAATGCAAAAATGTTGGTTGTTGTGAGATTTTTATTGTCGAAATATTGACTTTAAAAACTCGGGAACAGTCGGGTTTATTTTCTATGGCAGAACTTTTCTTTTAAGAATTTTCAAAGTTTGTACTTTTTTTGTTTAAGGTTTTTTCAGAGGTTGCGGTTTGTTTTTTCACATAACTTAAGTATCTTAGATCTGGTTGCAAAAAACTTTGATTATCTGAAAAGTTGATTGATACTGCTAAAAAATTGATCCAAACTGTGTGTGGTTTTGGCCTACCGTCTGGGTAAAGCTTTGAAATGCAAAAATGTTGATTTTTGTGAGGTATATTTCACGACATTTTGACTTTACAAATTCGGGAACAGTCGGGTTTATTTTCTATGGCAGAACTGGTTTTTTAAGAACTTAAGACGGATGTAATTTTTAGTTTTAGGTTTTTTCAAAGGTAGTATTTTATTTTTTCACATAACTTAAGTATCTTAGATCTGGTTGCAAAAAACTTTGATTATCTGAAAAGTTTATTGAAAATGCTATAAAATGGATCCAAACTCTGTGTGGTTTTGGCCTACCGTCTAGGTTAATCTTTGAAATGCAAAAATGTTGATTGTTGTGAGATTTTTATTGTCGAAATATTGACTTTAAAAACTCGTGAACAGTCGGGCCTATTTTCTATGGCAGAACTTTTCTTTTAAGAATTTTCAAAGTTTGTACTTTTTTTTGTTTAAGGTTTTTTTAGAAGTAGCGGTTTGTTTTTTCACATAACTTAAGTATCTTAGATCTGGTTACAAAAAACTTTGATTATCTGAAAAGTTGATTGATACTGCTAACAAATTGATCCAAACTGTGTGTGGTTTTGGCCTACCGTCTGGGTAAAGCTTTGAAATGCAAAAATGTTGATTGTTGTGAGATTTTTATTTTCGAAATATTGACTTTAAAAACTCGGGAACAGTCGGGTTTATTTTCTATGGCAGAACTTTTTTGTAGGAACTTATTAAAGATGTCATTTTTAATTAAAGGTTTTTTCAGAGGTTGCGGTCTGTTTTTTCACATAACTTAAGTATCTTAGATCTGGTTGCAAAAAACTTTGATTATCTAAAAGTTTATTGAAACTGCTAAAAAATTGATCCAAACTGTGTGTGGTTTTCGCCTGCCGTCTGGGTAAAGCTTTGAAATGCAAAAATGTTGGTTGTTGTGAGATTTTTATTGTCGAAATATTGACTTTAAAAACTCGGGAACAGTCGGGTTTATTTTCTATGGCAGAACTTTTCTTTTAAGAATTTTCAAAGTTTATTTTTTTTTGTTTAAGGTTTTTTCAGAGGTTTCGGTTTGTTGTTTCACATAACTTAAGTATCTTAGATCTGGTTGCAAAAAACTTTGATTATCTGAAAAGTTTATTAAAACTGCTATAAAATGGATCCAAACTCTGTATGGCTTTGGCCTACCGTCTAGGTAAAGCTCTGAAATGCAAAAATGTTGGTTGTTGTGAGATTTTTATTGTCGAAATATTGACTTTAAAAACTCGGGAACATTAGGGTTTATTATCTATTGCAGAACTTTTCTTTTAAGAATTTTCAAAGTTTGTACATTTTTTGTTTAAGGTTTTTTCAGAGGTTGCGGTTTGTGTTTTCACATAACTTAAGTATCTTACATCTGGTTGCAAAAAACTTTGATTATCTGAAAAGTTTATTGATACTGCTATAAAATGGATCCAAACTCTTTGTGGTTTTGGTCTACCGTCTGGGAAAAGCTTTGATATGCAAAAATGTTGATTTTTGTGAGGTATTTTTTACGAATTTTGACTTTAAAAACTCGGGAACAGTCGGGTTTATTTTCTGTGGCAGAACTTTTTTTTAGGAACTTATTAAAGGTGTAATTTTTAGGTTAAGGTTTTTTCAGAGGATGCGGTCTGTTTTTTCACATAACTTAAGTATCTTAGATCTGGTTGCAAAAAATTTGATTATCTGAAAAGTTGATTGATACTGCTAAAAAATTGATCCAAACTGTGTGTGGATTTCGCCTACCGTCTGGGTAAAGCTTTGAAATGCAAAAATGTTGATTGTTGTGAGATTTTTATTGTCGAAATATTGACTTTAAGAACTCGGGAAAAATCGGGTTTTTTTTCTATGGCAGAACTTTATTTAGGAACTTATTAAAGATGTAATTTTTAGTTTAAAGTTTTTTTAGAAGAAGCGGTTTGTTTTTTCACATAACTTAAGTATCTTAGATCTGGTTGCAAAAAACTTTGATTATCTGAAAAGTTGATTGATACTGCTAAAAAATGGATCCAAACTCTTTGTGGTTTTGGTCTACCGTCTGGGAAAAGCTTTGAAATGCAAAAATGTTGATTTTTGTGAGGTATTTTTTACAAAATTTTGACTTTAAAACTCGGGAACAGTCGGGTTTATTTTCTATGGCAGAACTTTTCTTTTAAGAATTTTCAAAGTTTGTTTTTTTTTT
>NW_022996684.1:0-2555 GCF_900245975.1 Drosophila guanche | reverse complement strand
GAACCTGATTCTTTGGTGCGGAAAGCTACCTGTACCCATCCGACAGGCTCGAACCATCTTCATTCCGAAGAAGGTACGAGCATCTCGACCACAAGACTTTCGTCCTATAACGGTACCATCTGTTATGGTCAGGATACTAAATGCCATTTTGGCTTCCCGATTGACCCTATCAGTCAATTGGGACCCGCGTCAGCGAGGGTTCCTACCAACAGACGGATGTGCCGACAATACGACGATAGTCGATCTGATTCTGAGGGACCACCATAAACGTTGTAAATCATGCTTTATCGCCACATTAGATATAAGCAAAGCATTTGACTCTGTGTCTCATGCAGCGGTTATTAATATGCTAACCGCTTACGGTGCCCCTACAGAGTTTGTCGACTACGTACAACACTCGTACGAAGTCTGTGGCACAACGCTCAATGGAGAAGGATGGAGATCAGAAGTGTTCATCCCTGCAAGAGGTGTTAAGCAGGGTGATCCGTTATCCCCCATAATATTCAACCTGGTCATCGATCGGTTGCTTAAGTCCTTCCCCAATGAGATTGGTGCCACAGTCGGAAATGCCATAACAAACGCAGCAGCATTCGCAGATGATCTAGTCCTATTTGCGGAAACTCCAATGGGGCTTCAAAAACTGCTGGACACGACTGTAGACTTTCTGTCTTCAGTCGGGCTTACCCTAAACTCGGATAAATGTTTTACAATTGGAATAAAGGGGCAACCTAAACAGAAATGTACTGTGGTCGTACCACAGTACTTTAAAATAGGTTCGCGCACGTGTCCAGCTTTGAAGCGCTCAGACGAGTGGAACTATCTAGGCATAAAGTTCACTGCAGAGGGGAGGACCAGGTACAGTCCAGCCGAAGACCTCGGTCCAAAGCTGTTGAGACTGACAAGATCCCCCCTCAAACCTCAACAGAAAATGTTCGCCCTCAGAACTGTGCTTATCCCACAACTCTATCACAAGCTTACGCTTGGAAGTGTGATGATAGGTGTCCTGAGAAAGTGTGACATACTGGTACGTTCGGTCATAAGGAAATGGTTGGGTCTTCCATTGGACGTGTCAACCGCATTCTTCCATGCTCCTCACACATGTGGGGGCCTCGGCGTGCCTTCAGTTCGTTGGGTAGCTCCCATGCTTCGGATGAAAAGATTGAGCAATATTAAGTGGGCCCATCTCGGTCAATCCGATACGGCCAACTCTTTCTTAGAAGACGAACTGAAGAAAGCTCGAGGTAGAACTCTGGCTGGAGAAAGTGAGTTGATAACACGTACAGCGATCGAAACGTACTGGGCGGACAAGTTGTACAAATCTGTTGATGGTAGCGGCCTACGTGAGGCGCGACAATTTCGTCCGCAACACGGGTGGGTGAGTCAGCCCACGCGTTTGCTAACAGGTAAAGATTACAGAAATGGAATCAAACTGCGAATAAATGCACTCCCCTCAAGGTCTCGTACCACGAGGGGAAGGCATGCCATGGATCGACAATGCCGGGCAGGATGTGATGCTCCCGAAACAAACAACCACATCCTGCAAAATTGCTACCGTACGCATGGGAAGCGGGTAGCAAGGCATAATTGCGTGGTCAACAACCTCAAGAGAATTCTTGAGGAGAAGGGCCACACAGTATACGTCGAACCGAACGTGCAGGGCAATTCCTCAGTATGTAAACCCGACCTGGTGGCTATTCGACACAATCACGCATACGTGATTGATGCCCAGATAGTAACAGATGGACTGTCTCTTGACCTAGCGCATCAGCGCAAGGTCGAGAAATATAAGAGACCTGAAGTTATATCGGCAGTGCAACGAGATCTCGGTGTGTCTGGCAATGTCGAAGTCCTTTCCGCGACATTGAACTGGCGTAAAATCTGGAGCAACCAGTCCATCAAAGGACTAATCGCGAAAGATCTCCTATCAACCGGTGACAGTAATGTCATCAGCTCCAGAGTAGTGATTATCGGAATATACTGCTTCCGACAGTTCATGTACCTTATAGGGTACACTAGAGATTGGACTTAGCCACAGCACTATGTGAGGAAAGAAGACGCCTGCTACCTAGGCTTAATGTAAAATTAGGTATAAACATCGCTGGTGTATAACTAGAGGTGGGTTTTTTTTTTAGTACGTATGCGTGATGAGCTTCAACTTGTTGAAGTAAATTCATGAATCGTGCATGCTAAAAGGGAGTGGCTCCCTTTTGGTATCTTTTGAAGATTTCCCTTCCTCTGCGATCAAAAAAAAAAAAAAAAAAATAGCCATTTCGACTCATTAAGTTGAAATGTGAAATGTCCTTATAATGGACACAGAGTTTAACATCATCCGCATACATAAGTACTCGAGAATTTTTTAATACAGAAGGCAGGTCATTATTCGGGCTTGGCGTCTGTTTGGAACGTGTACCGTAGCGGCAAAGTCTTCGAAAATGGAGTCGAAACGGCCCTGATCCGTGGCATCGATATTTACTACTCGTGTCCGGAGTGGAAGCTGCTGTGGGATGGTCTGCAACTGCATAAAGAATGCTGTGGAGTTCACAGCTACAAGGATT
>NW_022996683.1:0-2555 GCF_900245975.1 Drosophila guanche | reverse complement strand
CCATTTTATAGCAGAATCAATCAACTTTTCAGATAATCAAAGTTTTTTGCAACCAGATCTTAGATACTTAAGTTATGTGAAAAAAACAAACCGCAACCTCTGAAAAAAACATAAAACAAAAAATTACAAAATTGTTAGTTCTTAAAAAACTAGTTCTGCCATAGAAAATAAACCCGACTTTTCCCGAGTTTTTAATGTCAAAATTTCGTACAAAATACCTCACAAAAATCAACATTTTTGCATTTTGAAGCTTTACCCAGACGGTAGGCCAAAACCACAAAGAGTTTGGATCCATTTTTAAGCAGAATCAATCAACTTTTCTGATAATCAAAGTTTTTTGCAACCAGATGTTAGATACTTAAGTTATGTGAAAAAACAAACCGCAACCTCTTAAAAACCTTAAACTAAAAATTACAAACATGCTAGTTCTTAAAAAACAAGTTCCGGCATAGAAAATAAAACCGACTTCTGCCGAGTTTTTAAAGTGAAAATTTCGAAAAAAAATTCACAACAATCCACATTTTTGCATTTCAAAGCTTTTCCGAGACGGTAGGCCAAAACCACACAGAGTTTGGATACATTTTATAGCAGTATCAATCTACTTTTCAGATAATCAAAGTTTTTTGCAACCAGATCTAAGATACTTAAGTTATGTAAAAAAACAAACCGCAACCTCTGAAAAAACCTTAAACTAAAAATTACATCCTTAATAAGTTCCTAAAAAACAAGTTCTGCCATAGAAAATAAACCCGACTTTTCCCGAGTTTTTAATGTAAAAATATCGAAAAAAAAAATCTCACATCAATCAACATTTTTGCATTTCAAAGCTTTACCCAGACGGTAGGCCAAAACAACAAACAGTTTGGATTCATTTTATAGCAGTATCAATCAACTTTTCGGATAATCAAAGTTTTTTACAACCAAAATAAAGATACTTAAGTTATGTGAAAAAACAAACCGCAACCTCTGAAAAAACCTTAAACCTAAAATAACTTCCTTAATAAGTTCTTAAAAAACAAGTTCTGCCATAGAAAATAAGCCCGAGTTTTCAAAGTCAAAATTTCGTACAAAATACATCACAAAAATCTACATTTTTGCTTTTCAAAGCTTTACCCAGACGGTAGGCCAAAACCACAAAGAGTTTGGATCCATTTTTTAGCAGAATCAATCAACTTTTCTGATAATCAAAGTTTTTTGCAACCAGATGTTAGATACTTAAGTTATGTGAAAAAACAAACCGCAACCTCTGAAAAAAACCTTAAACTAAAAATTACAAACACGCTAGTTCTTAAAAAACAAGTTCCGGCATAGAAAATAAAACCGACTTCTGCCGAGTTTTTAAAGTGAAAATTTCGAAAAAAAATTCACAACAATCCACATTTTTGCATTTCAAAGCTTTTCCGAGACGGTAGGTCAAACCCACAAACAGTTTGGATCCATTTTATAGCAGGAAAAATTAACTTTTCAGATAATCAAGATTTTTTACAACCAAAATTAAGATACTTAAGTTATGTGAAAAAACAAACCGCAACCTCTGAAAAAACCTTAATCTTAAAATTACTTCCTTAATAAGTTCTTACAAAACAAGTTCTGCCATAGAAAATAAACCCGAGATTTTAAAGTAAAAATTTCGTACAAAATACCTCACAAAAATCAACATTTTTGCATTTCAAAGCTTTACACAGACGGTAGGCCAAAACCACACAGAGTTTTGATCCATTTTATAGCAAAATCAATCAACTTTTCAGATAATCAAAGTTTTTTGCAACCAGATCTTAGATACTTAAGTTATGTGAAAAAAACAAACCGCAACCTCTGAAAAAAACATAAAACAAAAAAATACAAAATTGTTAGTTCTTAAAAAACTAGTTCTGCCATAGAAAATAAACCCGACTTTTCCCGAGTTTTTAAAGTCAAAATTTCGAAAACAAAAAATCTCACAACAATCAAAATTTTTGCATTTCAAAGCTTTACCCAGACGGTAGGCCAAAACCACACAGATTTTGGATCAATTTTATAGCAGTATCAATCAACTTTTCAGATAATCAAAGTTTTTTACAACGAAAATTAAGATACTTAAGTTATGTGAGAAAACAAACCGCAACCTCTGAAAAAACCTTAAACTAAAAATTACAAAAATGATAGTTCTTAAAAATCAAGTTCTGGCATAGAAAATACAAACGACCTCTCCCGAGTTTTTAAAGTAAAAATTTCGAAAAAAAATCTCACAACAATCCACATTTTTGCATTTCAAAGCTTTACCCAGACGGTAGGCCAAAACCACACAGAGTTTGGATCCATTTTATAGCAGTATCAATCAACTTTTCAGATAATCAAAGTTTTTTACAACCAAAATTAAGATACTTAAGTTATGTGAAAAAAACAAACCGCAACTTCTGAAAAAACATAAAACAAAAAATACCAAAATTGTTAGTTCTTAAAAAACTAGTTCTGCCATAGAAAATAAACTCGACTTTTCCCGAGTTTTTAAAGTAAAAATATCGAAAAAAAAAATCTCACAACAATCAACATTTTTGCATTTCAAAGCTTTTCCG
>NW_022996682.1:0-2558 GCF_900245975.1 Drosophila guanche | reverse complement strand
GTTGATTGATTCTGCTATAAAATGGATCCAAACTCTGTGTGGTTTTGGCCTACCGTCTGGGTAAAGCTTTGAAATGCAAAAATCTTGATTGTTGTGAGATTTTTTGTTTTCGAAATTTTTACTTTAAAAACTCGGGGAAAGTCGGGTTTATTTTCTATGGCAGAACTTGTTTTTTAAGAACTTATTAAGGAAGTAACTTTTAGTTTAAGGTTTTTTCAGAGGTTGCGGTTTGTTTTTTCATATAGCTTAAGTATCTTAATTTTGGTTGTAAAAAACTTTGATTATCTGAAAATTTGATTGATACTGCTATAAAATGGATCCAACCTCTGTGTGGTTTTGGCCTACCGTCTGGGTAAAGCTTTGAAATGCAAAAATGTTGTTTGTTGTAAGATTTGTTTTTTCGAAATTTTGACTTTAAAAACTCGGAAAAAGTCGGCTTTATTGAACTTGTTTTTTAAGAACTATCAATTTTGTAATTTTTAGTTTAAGGGGTTTTCAGAGGTTGCGGTTTTTTTTTTCACATAACTTAAGTATTTTAGATCTGATTGCAAAAAACTTTGATTATCTGAAAAGTTGATTGATTCTACTATAAAATGGATCCAAACTCTGTGTGGTTTTGGCCTACCGTCTGGGTAAAGCTTTGAAATGCAAATATGTTGATTTTTGTGAGGTATAATTTACGAATTTTTGTCTTTAAAAACTCGGGAAAAGTCGGTTTTATTTTCTATGGCAGAACTTGTTTTTTAAGAACTAGCAATTTTGTAATTTTTAGTTTAAGGTTTTTTCAGAGGTTGCGGTTTGTTTTTTCACATATCTTAAGTATCTTAATTTTGGTTGTAAAAAACTTTGATTATCTGAAAAGTTGATTGATTCTGCTATAAAATAGATCCAAACTCTGTGTGGTTTTGGCCTACCGTCTGGGTAAAGCTTTGAAATGCAAAAATCTTGATTGTTGTGAGATTTTTTGTTTTCGAAATTTTTACTTTAAAAACTCGGGAAAAGTCGGGTTTATTTTCTATGGCAGAACATGTTTTTTAAGAACTTATTAAGGAAGTAACTTTCAGTTTAAGGTTTTTTCAGAGGTTGCGGTTTGTTTTTTCATATAACTAAAGTATCTTAATTTTGGTTGTAAAAAACTTTGATTATCTGAAAAGTTGATTGATACTGCTATAAAATGGATCCAAACTCTGTGTGGTTTTGGCCTACCGTCTCGGAAAAGCTTTGAAATTCAAAAATGTGGATTGTTGTGAGATTTTTTTTTTCTCGAATTTTTGACTTTAAAAACTCGGGAAAAGTCGGGTTTATTTTCTATGGCAAAACTTGTTTTTTAAGAACTTATTAAGGAAGTAATTTTTAGTTTAAGGTTTTTTCAGACTTTGCGGTTTGTTTTTTCACATAACTTGAGTATTTTAGATCTGGTTGCAAAAAACTTTGATTATCTGAAAAGTTGATTGATTCTGCTATAAAATGGATCCAAACTCTGTGTGGTTTTGGCCTACCGTCTGGGTAAAGCTTTGAAATGCAAACATGTTGATTGTTGTGAGATTTTTTGTTTTCGATATTTTTACTTTAAAAACTCGGGAAAAGTCGGGTTTATTTTCTATGGCAGAACATGTTTTTTAAGAACTTATTAAGGAAGTAACTTTCAGTTTAAGGTTTTTTCAGAGGTTGCGGTTTGTTTTCTCAAATAACTTAAGTATCTTAATTTTGGTTGTAAAAAACTTTGATTATCTGAAAAGTTGATTGATACTGCTATAAAATGGATCCAAACTCTGTGTGGTTTTGGCCTACCGTCTGGGTAAAGCTTTGAAATGCAAACATGTTGATTGTTGTGAAATTTTTTTTTTCGAAATTTTGACTTTAAAAACTCGGGACAAGTCGGATTTATTTTCTATGGCAGAACATGTTTTTTAAGAACTAGCAATTTTGATATTTTTAGTTTAAGTTTTTTTCAGAGGTTGCGGTTTGTTTTTTCACATAACTTAAGTATCTTAATTTTGGTTGTAAAAAACTTTGATTATCTGAATAGTTGATTGATACTGCTATAAAATGGATCCAAACTCTGTGTGGTTTTGGCCTACCGTCTGGGTAAGCTTTAAAATGCAAAAATGTGGATTGTTCTAAGATTTTTTTTCTTCGAAATTTTGACTTTAAAACCTCGGAAAAAATCGGATTTATTTTTTATGGCAGAACTTGTTTTTTAAGAACTATCAATTTTGTAATTTTTAGTTTAAGGGGTTTTCAGAGGTTTCGGTTTGTTTTTTCACATAACTTAAGTATCTTAGGTCTGATTGCAAAAAACTTTGATTATCTGAAAAGTTGATTGATTCTACTATAAAATGGATCCAAACTCTGTGTGGTTTTGGCCTACCGTCTGGGTAAAGCTTTGAAATGCAAATATGTTGATTTGTGTGAGGTATAATTTACGAATTTTTTACTTTAAAAGCTCGGGAAAAGTCGGTTTTATTTTCTATGGCAGAACTTGTTTTTTAAGAACTAGCAATTTTGTAATTTTTAGTTTAAGGTTTTTTCAGAGGTTGCGGTTTGTTTTTTCACAT
>NW_022996681.1:0-2562 GCF_900245975.1 Drosophila guanche | reverse complement strand
CTCGTTTTTATTCCTCTCCCAAAAAATTGGATGACATGTTTGGGCTTTCGATTAGCAGAAGTGTATTTAATTACTATCATATCATAAAATATAGGTACAAGGATGTCACTTATTGTAATCTTTCGAACCTCATAGAAACTTGAGCTTTGTCGTTTACTGAGAGCCTATGCATAACTCTGATTAATACTATTCCATGGCGCCACGATGCTGCAGCCAAGGCAAAAGGACCTTTGCATGCTTTCGGTATCTGGGATTGGTGAAAATGGATTTCTTGAAGCTACTGTCTTCACTGCTAAGGATTTGATCGAAATCACCATCATCATCCTCTATTGGATCCAGTAAAACAACTCCCATTACAGATGTGCAGCACACTAAACCTAATAGATTTATGATTATAATTAAGATTGCTAATGGGATATTAGGATAGAATTACTCACCCCAACCACTGTGATTGGACAGATCATTACGGATGCCTCTCAGCGTGGGCAGAGGCTTCGAATATTTCAGCAATTGGAGATGCTTAACGAGTTCCGAATGATAGAACCAAATGAAGTAATCAAATTTTGATGTTTTTATGTCCAAACTTGTTGACGATATGAGAAAGTAGTACAAATCCTGAGATAAATAAGATGATTAGCTGGCAATTGCGATGGAATAAGAGTCGAATATTTACCTGTGCCACTGATCCCCACTTCGGTAGTTGAAGATCCACGAAATATGTGTTCGATATCTCATTTTTCTCGTTGTACTGATACATGATGTTATTGCACCAACCATCGCCATGGTTCAGGGCATTGAACTCATCAGGATTCGATTCGATTATTTTAGTCGCTATATCATCCAGCTTTTCCGAGATACTGAGCTGTAGAGACATTTTTGGATAAGTTAATAAGATATTCATTGAAATTTACTTTGATATTCGGCCTACCAAATCTTTTAAGTATGTTTCGCGTCCCTCATAGTGCTCTATGTACTTCAGCAGCGACTTCATGCTGCCTTTAAACAAGGCATCAACGATTTCTGGGCTCTGGAAGAATCCTTTTGTGTACCTCTCCTCGTAGGGCCCCTTGGTATCCACACGGACTGCCGATGCGGCATGCCACTGAGCGAATTTGCGCAGAGCGCTTTCGGTGTGGACTTGATCCAACCCCTGTAGACGATCGACATTCTTGAACCCTTGGGGCTTCAGGTCTTCCAGCAGGACATAGTTTTCGTTGGTAGGGATCTCGTAAGACTGTGCCCCGAACTTCACCTCGAGACCAACATCGCGATACATTTTCTCCATTTCGGGCACTATTTTCAAGTACATTCCCCGCTCTGTATCGAATATGTTCGATTTTTCTAAGATCTTTCGATAAGCGTCTGAATCGTGGGCTATCTTCAGCATATAGGCCTTTGTTACCTGTGATTTATCTAGAATTTACACAAAGATATGTTATTTAATCAATCTAAGCAGATTAAATCTAAAGAGTACCTTCTGTTTCTACATCCAACTCAACCCTCAACATTATTGTGGCATAGTTCTCCCCCTTGGCAACACCTGCGCTGGCTCTCAAGGACTTTGTTTCCTTGTAATTCTTAACCTGCAGTTTTAAAATATCCTGAAAGATTTCTGGCTTCACCCATTCCGGAAATAAAATGGATTCCGTGCACGGGTCTTCATCCTTGGTCTGTGGCGGCATATTTTGTCAGAACTGTTCACTGTGCTGTTTATTTCGCTTTGAGAGATACACTCTTAGTGATGTGGGCTGCACTCTAGCGCAACCATTTAAATGGTCTTGAGAAATTATTTCTGCTATTAGCGATAAACATTATCAAACAAGACAGACGACAAGATTGTCTGAAAGCTTTATATTCTCATTGTGACTAGGCACAAAAAAAACTTTAATTAGTGGCTAGAGCTTAGATTTGTTAAAGTCATCATCCAAAAGATAAGCATTTTACAATTTGTTACGTTTTATACATACGTAACTGGCCAGGACAAAATGAAAATTGAACGCAAAACTTGATTAATATAGCTCTGAATTTTAATGTATGTATAAAATATAAATGGCTATAGATGTCTTGTTGATAATATGATCTTTTCCGTTCAGGTAATTTTTTATCTCTTCTATGGCATTTCTATTGACAAAACATCGTGTTCCTCTTATCTAAAATGGTGTGCATTGTATAAAAGAACTTCTACCAGTTTCTATTTACATATATTTACAATATTTTGTCTATTCCAGAGACCCACGATGTTTCAGCCATGGCATAATAACTTCCACATGCTTACGGTATCTGGGATTGGTGTACATTTATTTCTTAAAACTACTTTCTTCATTACTGAAGAGTGCTTCGAAACCATTAGCCTCCTTAGGATCCATTAAAACCCATTATCCATAAGGTGCAAGCGAAACCTGAGGTATAGATTCGAGTCATATTTGAAATGTATTTTAAAACGATTTTAATGAGCATTACTTACCCCAGCCCCTGTACCTGTACAGATCGTGGAGGATACTTTTCAGCGTGGGTGGAGGTTTCGCATATTTCAGCAATTGTATATGCTTCACGAGCTCCGAG
>NW_022996680.1:0-2563 GCF_900245975.1 Drosophila guanche | reverse complement strand
AATCAAAGTTTTTTGCAACCAGATCTTAGATACTTAAGTTATGCGAAAAAACAAACCGCAACCTCTGAAAAAACCTTAAACTAAAAATTACATCCCCAATAAGTTCTTAGAAAACAAGTTCTGGCATAGAAAATAAACCCCACTTTTCCCGAGTTTTTAAAGTAAAAATTTCGAAACTAAAATCTCACAACAATCCACATTTTTGTATTTCAAAAGTTTTCCGAGACGGTAGGCCAAAACCACACAGAGTTTGGATCCATTTTATATATCCATCAACTTTTCAGATAATCAAAGTTTTTTACAACGAAAAGTACTTAAGTTATGTGAAAAAACAAACCGCAACCTCTGAAAAAAATTTAAACTTAAAATTACTTCCTTAATAAGTTCTTAGAAAAAAAATTATGGCATAGAAAATAAACCCGACTTTTCCCGAGTTTTTAAAGTCAAAATTTCGAAAACAGAAAATCTCACAACAAACAAAAATTTTGCATTTCAAAGCTATACCTAGACGGTAGGCCAAAATCACACAGAGTTTGGATCCATTTTATAGCAGAATCAATCAACTTTTCTGATAATCAAAGTTTTTTACAACCAGATTTTAGATACTTAAGTTATGTGAAAAAACAAAACGCAACCTCTGAAAAAACCTTAAACTAAAAAGTACAAAATGGTTAGTTCTTAAAAAACAAGTTCTGCCATAGAAAATAAACCCGACTTTTCCCGAATTTTTAATGTCAAAATTTCAAAAAAAAAAATTTCACAACAATCAACATTTTTGCATTTCAAAGCTTTTCCGAGACGGTAGGTCAACCCTACAAACAGTTTGGATCCATTTTATAGCAGTATCAATCAACTTTTCAGATAATCAAGATTTTTTACAACGAATATTAAGATACTTAAGTTATGTGAAAAATCAAACCGCAACCTCTGAAAAAAATTTAAACTTAAAATTACTTCCTTAATAAGTTCTTAGAAAACAAGTTCTGGCATAGAAAATAAACCCCACTTTTCCCGAGTTTTTAAAGTAAAAATATCAAAAAAAATAAATCTCACATCAATCAACATTTTTGCATTTTAAAGCTTTACCCAGACGGTAGGCCAAAACCACACAGAGTTTGGATCCATTTTATAGCAGTATCAATCAACTTTTCAGATAATCAAAGTTTTTTACAACCAAAATTAAGGTACTTAAGTTATGTGAAAAAACAAACAGCAACCTCTGAAAAAACCTTAAACCAAAAATTATATCCTTAATAAGTTCCTAAAAAAACAAGTTTTGCCATAGAAAAAAAACCGACTTTTGCCAAGTTTTTAAAGTCAAAATTTCGAAAAAAGTATCTCACAACAATCGACATTTTTGCATTTTAAAGCTTTACCCAGACGGTAGGCCAAAAACCACACAGAGTTTGGATCCATTTTATAGCAGTATCAATCAACTTTTCAGATAATCAAAGTTTTTTGCAACCAGATCTAAGATACTTAAGTTATGTGAAAAAACAAACCGCAACCTCTGAAAAAACCTTAAACTAAAAATTACATCCCCAATAAGTTCCTAAAAAACAAGCTCTGACATAGAAAATAAACCCGACTTTTCCCGAGTTCTTAAAGTCACAATTTGGGGAAAAAAAATCTCACAACAATCAACATTTTTGCATTTTAAAGCTTTACCCAGACGGTAGGCCAAAACCACACACAGTTTGGATCCATTTTATAGCAGTATAAATCAACTTATGAGGTAATAAAAGTTTTTTACAACAAAAATTAAGATACTTAAGTTATGTGAAAAAACAAACCGCAACCTCTGAAAAACCTTAAACTTAAAATTACTTCCTTAATAAGTTCTTAAAAAACAAGTTCTGCCATTGAAAATAAAACCGACTTTTCCCAAGTTTTTAAAGTCAACATTTTGTACAAAATACCTCACAAAAATCAACATTTTTGCATTTCAAAGCTTTACCCAGACGGTTGGCCAAAATCACACAGAGTTTGGATCCATTTTATAGCAAAATCAATCAACTTTTCTGATAATCAAAGTTTTTTGCAACCAGATCTTAGATACTTAAGTTATGTGAAAAAACAAACCGCAACCTCTGAAAAAACCTTAAACTAAAAATTACAAAATTGTTAGTTCTTAGAAAACAAGTTCTGGCATAGAAAATAAACCCCACTTTTCCCGAGTTTTTAAAGTTAAAATATCAAAAAAAAAAAAAACTCACATCAATCAACATTTTTGCATTTTAAAGCTTTACCCAGACGGTAGGCCAAAACCACACAGAGTTTGGATCCATATTATAGCAGTATCAATCAACTTTTCAGATAATCAAAGTTTTTTACAACCAAAATTAAGGTACTTAAGTTATGTGAAAAAAACAAACCGCAACCTCTGAAAAAACCTTAAACCAAAAATTATATCCTTAATAAGTTCCTAAAAAAACAAGTTTTGCCATAGAAAATAAAACCGACTTTTCCCAAGTTTTTAAAGTCAAAATTTCGAAAAAAGGATCTCACAACAATCAACATTTTTGCATTTTAAAGCTTTACCCAGACGGTAGGCCAAAAACCA
>NW_022996679.1:0-2563 GCF_900245975.1 Drosophila guanche | reverse complement strand
GTACGGAGCAGGTAGCCATTTCTTTATCTTGTACAACAAACCTTTGTGCCAGACTCTATCGAACGCTTGTTGAATATCAAGAAATGCAGCAGTGCAGTATTTTTTGTTTTCAAATGCCGAAACTATATCATTAATAACCCTGTGACATTGCTCAGGGGTCCCATGACCCCTCCTGAATCCGAATTGGTATTCAGGAATGATGGAAAGTTCGTCTAAAATTGGTAACATTCTCTTCAATAGTATTTTTTCAAACACTTTCGAGAAAATTGTCAACAGACTAATGGGACGGTATGATGTCAATTCCGTTTCTATTTTGTTTGGTTTTAGGATCATAACGATCTCTGCACATTTCCATTGACTTGGAAAGTGGTCTAGTCTGAGAATCGCGTTATATATAAGAGTGAGAAACCGAATGCATTTTGGTGGTAAACTTTTTAGGGTGATACCGTCTATTTTATCAGGGCCTGGTGCTTTTTTATTGTTCAAACATTTGATTTCTGTCACAACTTCTTCATATTTAATGCTTTTAATAGGCAAGCTCATTTGGCAGGGTGACTCAAGGAATTTTTCTACTTCAGTCTCTGTTGTATAATTATTTATATCGTTTGGCTGAAACACAGAGTGCAGATGTTGTGCAAATGCTTCCGCTTGTTCATTATTAGACCTACACCAAGTTTCGTTGTTTTTGCGAATATTTATGTTTCTTTTATCTGGTTTCTTTAGGTATTTAGTCGCCCTCCATAGGTTGTATTCATTGTTGCTTGAATTAGGGTCTAAGTTTCTCAGATACGCAGCTAGAGATTCATTGCGTAAGTTCGACAGCAGTTGTCTAAGCTCAGATGCAGCCTTGTTGTATAATCTTTTGTCAGCAGGGTAGTGAGTTTCTTGCCAGCGTTTTCGCAGATTCCTTTTATTTTGTATTTTTTGTCGAAGATCGGTTGAAAGGTTCAATTGGTTTGGTTGTTGATGATTAAGAGCATGATTCGTGTTTCTGTAGCTCGCATTATGAATTGTATTTGTGAAAAGCTCCACTGCATAGTCTATCTCCTCTCCTGTTTTTAACGGAATGTCCAGGCTTATAGCTGAATCTAAATGGCTTTTAAATGCGTTAATGTCTGTAGAGGCTGTTATTACTTTATAGGGCTTTTCCAACATATGGGCTATTGTGCTGTAAGTTGCTACTATTGGAGAATGATCTGAGTTAAGGTCAAAGCTCTCCATTACTCGCATGTGTGATTGTGGGATTCCAGAGAATACTATGAAATCAATCAAATCTGGAATTTTTCGACTATCAGTTGGCCAGTATGTGGGCACACCAGTTGACAAAGTCGTTATGTTATTGTTTCGTATGCATTTGTATAACTCCGATCCCTTCGGGTTAGTTAATCTGGATCCCCACCATGGATGTTTGGCATTGAAGTCGCCTCCCACGATAAACTTTGTTCCCAGTCCTTGGAAAAAGTTTTTGAAATCGAGTTCTTTTATTGTGAATCTTGGTGGGAGATAAATCGCTGTTATTGATACATCTGCGTGCATACATTTTATCTGAATTGTGGCAGCTTGCATAGCGTTTTCCCTAGTACTGTCCATGATTTGAAATTTAAGGCCCTGCTTGACAAGAATTGCAGCACCTCCATGAGCTCTATCTGATGGATGGTCAGCTCTTACTGTGTCGTATCCAGTAACTTTAAAAAAAGATTTGCTAGTGAAGTGTGTTTCTGAAATAAGCATGACGTCAATGGCATTCGTTTTTAAAAATAAAGCTATTTCATTTACATGGTTGGAAAGCCCATTGGCATTCCATATTCCTAAGTTTAGATTTATTTGCATAGCTTATTTACAAGTAACATTATCATGTTAAGTAAATTATTGGTAAGTTGAGATTGTTTTTCTAGAAGCTGTTCTATTCTTTCTAGAGACTTGTTCGAGTTACTATTTCCTGCAGCAACTTGAGCGTATGATTGGTAATTTTTGGGTTGTTGGGTCGAATTATTAGACGGAGCAAATGATTGATATGTACCATGGTCATTTTTATTTTTGTCATCTTTGGTGTTTCTCTGGTGGTTGCGTCCGCTTACTATTTTTTTTGATATAAGATCCTGATAGACTTTACACCCTTTGTAACTAGCAGCATGATCTTCGTTGCAGTTGGCACATTTTGCTGGTTGCTCTTTATCTTTTGGGCAAACGTTGCTGGGATGGTTAAGAGAGCATTTCACACATCTGTGAGTTTTGGCACAATATGACTTTGTGTGTCCAAATTCCTAGCAACGATAACACTGAACGATTTCTTTAGTTTTACGGGGTGGTTCTATATTAACAACAAGTTCTTATTGTTGGGCTCAATGTCTAAGTAGAACAAATTCAATGGCTCTTTGGTTACACGACTTTTAATATTACTAATGTTTCTAACAGCGTGACCTTTGGACTCCACATCTTGTTTGATTAAGTCGATATCCGTTGAGAAGTGCAAATTCTTAATAACAACTCTGAATGCCCTCTCATGTTTAAGTTGGTATGTGTGAAATTTGACAGAATCTTTAGTAAGAGTTTTAACAAGTTT
>NW_022996678.1:0-2574 GCF_900245975.1 Drosophila guanche | reverse complement strand
TCTAACTTTTTCGAGTTCCCTGCTAAATTCTGCACTCAGTCGTCGTTCCTGTTCGACGAGGGCTGTGTTGATTGCGCCTTCTACTAACGCTTTTATCATGGCTGGGTCCATTTTAAATTGATTCTGCACTGTTCTGACTGGTGGCTGGTACAATAAGTCTAGGCTCTCGTCGCTGTCGTATTCGACCTTGTTTCTGTAGTCCCAACTCATAAACGATCAGCGAAGGGGAGATCAAAATTCTCTCACAAGCTTTATTTTTTCCGAACAGTCACTTACATGTTATTTTTCTTGGGGACGTGGATCCTAAATCCCGTTGGGCGCCAATTAACTTTATGTCGTTTTTGGTCCGAGCTGCGGTATGCGTTGCGTTGGCTCCGGCGGCAGCGATCGGGTTCCCGTGGCCCGCTCTTGTAGCGGGGGACGGTGGTTGCGGTTGGCAACTGAGTCTTCTACCGAAGATTATGTTGAGAGGGTAATTGCCCTCTATTTCGTTGGCCCTTAAGGCTCAACAATATGATTATATCAATACACGTTTTACGACTCGTGTCGGAGTTGATATGAACGCTCCGTTCATTTATTCGTCCAATTCTAAACTAAAGCTTACTTCTAAACCTACACCGAAACCTAGCCGGCGAGCCGTCCGCGCTCACAAGAGATAAGAGCCGCCTACGCATAAACAAGATCATGCGATCGCTGGCGCCCAATCAGATAACAGAGCCGCCCGCTGCAACGGCATCTACTGCATCGGCGCCCTCCGTATCGGACTGGATAAGTTAGGGCGGCACATGATATTTCACATTTCTTGTGCGCTAAGTTAGGGTGTCCCATGTTATTGCTTATGTGTTAACTACTCCCCCCTTAAATCATCTCCGTCCTCGGCGATACCTATCTCTCTGATGACCTTTTGCAACTTGATTGAGGAGTTCCTTCGACTCCAGCATTGATGCAACAGGATAAGGCCACAGAGCTTGAGGCTGACCGAAATGAACCAGGTCTTGGGTGACCCACCGGATGTCATGTCGCTTCTAAGTTCTTGGATGGCCCTTAGATTGTGCTCGTTCATCGATTGTAGTCGTGGTAGGCTTAGGATTTCACCGTGCCCCGTTATTGACAGCAAAGGCGAAGCTACGATTCCTGGAACTTTCCTCAATGCTTTGTTGAGGTTTAAGAACAGGGTGCTGTTGATCACGGTTCTGTCTTCGAACGTGATGAGGTGGGCCTCTCTTGTCGTCCTTAGGGGTCCATTGTCAACGCTGACCGTTGCTCGCTGCCCATTTATGATGATTATGCCATCGTCCACTACTACAGCATTGATGCAACAGGATGGTGGTGGCCAGGTGGCTGGGTTGCGTGCGTCATGAAGCAGAGCCGCCGGCGTGTACTTCGCGACATAAAGACAATTTTAACCTGGGAGTATTCTACTTAAATATGAAATGAAAAATTCTTATATTCTTACATACTCCCAACAAATAAGCTACTGGGACCTCTGTGAGCTGTTCGGTAAAAATAGATTTTAGGTCTTAGTGGGATATTCGCTTTGGCAAGTGTGATCGTAATCATGAGATTTGGACTACCGAAATTAGCATCCTGTTTCTGTGCCTCTGTGTTAATCAGTACTCAGTTAATCAGTCTATGATTCTACAAGCTGCTATTTTTTCGAAGCCCAACTCGTCGGGGGTACTTGCTACGACCTTTAATGCTGTTATCAGGAAGTCTAGGCTTCTGGCCATGTATCATTAAAGCGGACAACGGATTTTTTTATGTTCTATATCTGAATGTGGGAACAACTCCAACATTTTAACTGTATAAAAGGCGATGATCCGCGCAGTTGTAGTAGAAGGGAGTAGGAAGAGTATTCCGTCAAACCTGCGGGAATGATACCTTAAATCTGTAAAACAAAAGTTTGAATTATTTCAGATTGTTCTTATGGACCACCCTCCCCTTAATTAGAACTGCCGTTCCAAGGTCCGCTTGTACCCGTTCTTCTGAGTACAGCGGGGTCTTTTGTTATTCCTTGGGTAAACCTTTTCACCCACTTCAAAGACTCTGTTCTGCCTCGAGATGTTAAACCTGTCGATATTGGCCTTTTGTGCCTTATCAATTCTGGTTCTAATTGCTAACTTCAGATCGTTGTTGCTTACATGGATTGCTTCTACAGGCTTCTGGTCTATGACCGAATGTAGTGTCCTGTTGTATTCTACAGTGGCGCGCATGATTAGCTCGACGGTGTCCTCAATCTTTTGGTCGAGTTCTATGCACCTTGCTATCTCTGCCAACGTGCTGTGAAATCTCTCTACTTGTAGGTTATTAATGTTTTGTCTGGACAAGGCGTCGACCACGAAGTTTTCCTTACCCGGTTTGTAGAACACCTTAGCGTTATGTTCCTCTATAAAGGCTTTCCACCGTTTGATTTTGGCATTTGTGTTCCTATCGGACACAGCAAATGTGAAGGGCTGGTGATCGGTAAAGATTCTTACTTCCTTGGTACCGTATAAGTAATTTTGTAACTTCCCTATAGCCCATACAATTGCCAACAATTCCCTTTCGTTTGTGGCGTAGTTTACTTCACAATCT
>NW_022996677.1:0-2574 GCF_900245975.1 Drosophila guanche | reverse complement strand
AAATTTTTACTTTAAAAACTCGGGAGAAGTCGGGTTTATTTTCTATGCCAGAACTTGTTTTTTAAGAACTAGCAATTTTGTAATTTTTAGTTTAAGGTTTTTTCAGAGGTTGCGGTTTGTTTTTTCACATAACTTAAGTATCTTAGATCTGGTTGCAAAAAACTTTGATTATCTAAAAAGTTGATTGATACTGCTAAAAAATGGATCCAAACTCTGTGTGGTTTTGGCCTACCGTCTAAGTAAAGCTTTGAAATGCAAAAATGTTGATTTTTGTGAGGTATTTTGTACGAAAATTTGACTTAAAAAACTCGGGTTTATTTTCTATGGCAGAAATTGTTTTTTAAGAACTTATTAAGGAAGTCATTTTAAGTTTAAGGTTTTTTCAGAGGTTGCGGTTTGTTTTTTCACATAACTTAAGTATCCTAATTTTGGTTGTAAAAAACTTTGATTATCTAAAAAGTTGATTGATACTGCTATAAAATGGATCCAAACTCTGTGTGATTTTGGCCTACCGTCTCGGAAAAGCTTTGAAATGACAAAATGTGGATTGTTGTGAGATTTTTTTTTCGAAATTTTTACTTTAAAAACTCGGGAAAAGTCGGGTTTATTTTCTGTAGCAGAACTTGTTTTTTAGGAACTTATAAGGGATGTAATTTTTAGTTTAAGGTTTCTTCAAAGGTTGCGGTTTGTTTTTTTACATAACTTAAGTATCTTAGATCGGGTTGCAAAAAACTTTGATTATCTGAAAAGTTGATTGATACTGCTATAAAATGAATCCAAACTCTGTGTGGTTTTGGCCTACAGTCTCGGAAAAGCTTTGAAATGCAAAAATGTGGACTGTTGTGAAATTTTTTTTTCGACATTTTTTCTTTAAAAACTCAGGAAAGGTCGGGTTTATTTTCTATGCCAGAACTTGTTTTTTAAGAACTTATTAAGGATGTAATTTTTAGTTTAAGGTTTTTTCAGAGGTTGCGGTTTGTTTTTTTACATAACTTAAGTATCTTATCTGGTTGCAAAAAACTTTGATTATCTGAAAAGTTGATTGATTCTGTCATAAAATGGATCCAAACTCTGTGTGGTTTTGGCCTACCGTCTAAGTAAAGCTATGAAAAGCAAAAATGCTGATTTTTGTGATGTATTTTGTACGAAATTTTGACTTTGAAAACTCGGGTTTATTTTCTATGGCAGAACTTGTTTTTTAAGAACTTATTAAGGAAGTTATTTTAAGTTTAAGGTTTTTTCAGAGGTTGCGGTTTGTTTTTTCACATAACTTAAGTATCTAAGATCTGGTTGCAAGAAACTTTGATTATCAGAAAAGTTGATTGATTCTGCTATAAAATGGATCCAAACTCTGTGTGGTTTTGGCCTACCGTCTGGGTAAAGCTTTGAAATGCAAAAATGTTGATTTTTGTGAGGTATTTTGTTCGAAAATTTGACTTTAAAAACTTGGGAAAAATCGGATTTATTTTCTATGGCAGAACTTGTTTTTTAAGAACTTATTAAGGAAGTAATTTTAAGTTTAAGGTTTTTTCAGAGGTTGCGGTTTGTTTTTTCACATAGCTTAAGTATCTTAGATCTGGTTGCAAAAAACTTTGATTATCTGAAAAGTTGATTTATACTGCTGTAAAATGGATCCAAACTCTGTGTGGTTTTGGCCTACCGTCTGGGAAAAGCTTTGAAATGCGAAAATGTTGATTTTTGTGAGGTATTTTGTACGAAATTTTGACTTTAAAAACTCGGGTTTTTTTTCTATGGCAGAACTTGTTTTTTAAGAACTTATTAAGGAAGTAGTTTTAATTTTAAGATTTTTTCAGAGGTTGCGGTTTGTTTTTTCACATTACTTAAGTATCTAAGATCTGGTTGCAAAAAACTTTGATTATCAGAAAAGTTGATTGATTCTGCTATAAAATGGATCCAAACTCTGTGTGGTTTTGGCCTACCGTCTGGGTAAAGCTTTGAAATGCAAAAATGTTGATTTTTGTGAGGTATTTTGTTCGAAAATTTGACTTTAAAAACTTGGGAAAAGTCGGTTTTATTTTCTATGCCAGAACTTGTTTTTTAAGAACTAGCATTTTAGTAATTTTTAGTTTAAGGTTTTTTCAGAGGTTGCGGTTTGTTTTTTCACATAACTTAAGTATCTAAGATCTGGTTGCAAAAAATTTTGATTATCAGAAAAGTTGATTAATTCTGCTATAAAATGGATCCAAACTCTGTGTGGTTTTGGCCTACCGTCTGGGAAAAGCTTTAAAATGCAAAAATGTTGATTTTTGTTAGGTATTTTGTACGAAATTTTGACTTTAAAAACTCGGGTTTTTTTTCTATGGCAGAACTTGTTTTTTAAGAACTTATTAAGGAAGTAGTTTTAATTTTAAGGTTTTTTCAGAGGTTGCGGTTTGTTTTTTCACATAACTTAAGTATCCTAATTTTGGTTGTAAAAAACTTTGATTATCTGAAAAGTTGATTGATACTGCTATAAAATGGATCCAAACTCTGTGTGGTTTTGGCCTACCGTCTAAGTAAAGCTTTGAAAAGCAAAAATGTTGATTTTTGTGATGTATTTTGTACGACATTTTG
>NW_022996676.1:0-2575 GCF_900245975.1 Drosophila guanche | reverse complement strand
CCTTAAACTAAAAATTACAAAATTGATAGTTCTTAAAAAACAAGTTCTGCCATAGAAAATAAAGCCGACTTTTTCCGAGTTTTTAAAGTCAAAATTTCGAAAAAAAAAATCTCACAACAATCCACATTTTTGCATTTCAAAGCATTACCCAGACGGTAGGCCAAAACCACACAGAGTTTGGATCCATTTTATAGCAGAATCAATCAACTTTTCAGATAATCAAAGTTTTTTGCAACCAGATCTAAGATACTTAAGTTATGTGAAAAAACAAACCGCACAGTCTGAAAAAACCTTAAACTAAAAATTACTTCCTTAATAAGTTCTTAAAAAACAAGTTCTGCCATAGAAAATAAACCCGACTTTTCCCGAGTTTTTAAAGTCAAAAATTCGAAGAAAACAAATCTCACAACAATCCATATTTTTGTATTTCAAAGCTTTACCCAGACGGTAGTCCAAAACCACACAGAGTTTGGATCCATTTTATAGAAGAATCAATCAACTTTTCAGATAATCAAAGCTTTTGCAATCAGATCTAAGATACTTAAGTTATGTGAAAAAACCGCAACCTCTGAAAACCCCTTAAACTAAAAATTACAAAACTGATAGTTCTTAAAAAACAAGTTCTGCCATAGAAAATAAAGCCGACTTTTTCCGAGTTTTTAAAGTCAAAATTTCGAAAAAAAAAAATATCACAACAATCTACATTTTTGCATTTCAAAGCTTTACCCAGACGGTAGCCCAAAACCACACAGAGTTTGGATCCATTTTATAGCAGTATCAATCAACTTTTCAGATAATCAAAGTTCTTTACAACCAGATCTAAAATACTTAAGTTATGTGAAAAAACAAACCGCAACCTCTGGAAAAACCTTAAACAAAAAATTACCTTCTTAATAAATTCTTAAAAATAAAGTTCTGCCATAGAAAATAAACCCGACTCTTCCCGAGTTTTTAAAGTAAAATTTCGTAAAAAATACCTCACAAAAATAAAATTTTTGCAATTCAAAGGTTTACGCAGACGGTAGGCCAAAACCACACAGAGTTTGGGCCACTTTATAACAGTATCATTCAACTTTTCAGATAATCAAAGTTCTTTACAACCAGATCTAATGTACTTAAATTATGTGAAAAACACACAGCTACCTCTAAAAGAACCTTAAACAAAATTTAACATACTTAATAAATTCTTAAATAAAAAGTTCAGCCATTGGAATAATCCCAACTTATACCGTGTTTTTAAAATCAAAGTTTCGAAAAAAATACCTCACAAAAATCAACGTTTTTACATTTTAAAGCTTTATATTACCCAGACGGTAGGTCAAAACCACACGCAGTTTACATTCACTTTTTATCTGCATCAATCAACTTTTCAGACAATCAAAGTTCTTAACAATCAGATCTAAGATACTTATCCGCTACTTCTAAAAATCCTTAAACAAAAAAGTACAAACTCTGAAAAGTCTTAAAATAAAAGTTCTGCCATAATTAAAGACAAAATTTCGTACAAAATACCTCACAAAAATCAACATTTTTGCATTTCAAAGCTTTACCCAGACGGTAGGCTGGGTAAATGTTGCCACACAGAGTTTGGATCCACTTTATAGCAGTATCAATTAACATTTCAGATAATCAAAGTTCTTTACAACCAGATCTAAGATACTTACGTTATGTGAAAAAACAAACCGCAACCTCTGAAAAAACCTTAAACTAAATAGTACATACTTAATAAGTTCTTAAAAAAAAAGATCTGCCATTGAAATAATCCCGACTTTTTCCAAGTTTTTAAAGTCAAAATTTTGTAAAAAATACCTCACAAGAATCAACAATTTTGCATTTCAAAGCTTTACCCAGACGGAAGGCCAAAACCACTCAGAGTTTGGACCCATTTTATAGCAGTATCAGGAAACTTTTCAGATAATACTAAGAAACTTAAGCTATCTCAAAGAACAAATCGCTACCTCTGAAAAAACTATAAACAAAAAATTACTTTCCTCAAAATTACTTTTCCTAAAAATACCTCACAAAAATCAACAATTTTGCATTTCAAAGCTTTACCCAGACGGTAGGCCAAAACCACACAGAGTTTGGATCCATTTTATAGCAGTATCAGGAAACTTTTCAGATAATACTAAGATACTTAAGCTATCTGAAAGAACAAATCGCTACCTCTGAAAAACTTTAAACAAAAAATTACTTTCCTCAAAATTACTTTTCCTAAAAATACCTCACAAAAATCAACAATTTTGAATTTCAAAGCTTTACCCAGACGGTAGGCCAAAACCACACAGAGTTTGGATACATTTTATAGCAGTATCAGGAAACTTTTCATATAATACTAAGAAACTTAAGCTATCTGAAAGAACAAATCGCTACCTCTGAAAAACTTTAAACAAAAAATTACTTTCCTCAAAATTACTTTTCCTAAAAATACCTCACAAAAATCAACAATTTTGCATTTCAAAGCTTTACCCAGACGGTAGGCCAAAACCACACAGAGTTTGGATCCATTTTATAGCAGTATCAGGAAACTTTTCAGATAATACTAAGATACTTAAGCTATCTGAAAGAACAAATC
>NW_022996675.1:0-2578 GCF_900245975.1 Drosophila guanche | reverse complement strand
TGATACTTCTTTAAAATGGATCCAAACTGTGTGTGGTTTTGGCCTACCGTCTGGGTGAAGCTTTAAAATGCAAAAATGGTCATTTTTGTGAGGTATTTTGTACGAAATTTTGACTTTAAAAACTCGGGTTTTTTTTCTATGGCAGAACTTGTTTTTTAAGAACTTATTAAGAAAGTAATTTTAAGTTTAAGGTTTTTTCAGAGGTTGCGGTTTGTTTTTTTACATAACTTAAGTATCTTAATTTTGGTTGTAAAAAACTTTGATTATCTGAAAAGTTGATTGATACTGCTATAATATGGATCCAAACTCTGTGTGGTTTTGGCCTACCGTCTGGGTAAAGCATCGAAATGCAAAAATGTTGATTGATGTGAGATTTTTTTTTTTTTCGATATTTTTACTTTAAAAACTCGGGAAAAGTTGGGTTTATTTTCCATGGAAGAACTTTTCTTTTAAGAACTTATTAAGGAAGTAATTTTTAGTTTAAGGTTTTTTTTAGAGCTTGCGGTTTGTTTTTTTTTTTCATAACTTAAGTATCTTAGATCTGGTTGCAAAAAAACTTTGATTATCTGAAAAGTTTGTTGATTCTGCCATAAAGTGGATCCAAACTCTGTGTGGTTTTGGCCTACCGTCTCGGAAAAGCTTTGAAATGCAAAAATGTGGATTGTTGTGAGATTTTTTTTTTTTCGAAATTTTGACTTTAAAAACTCGNTCTCGGAAAAGCTTTGAAATGCAAAAATGTGGATTGTTGTGAGATTTTTTTTTCGAAATTTTGACTTTAAAAACTCGGGAAAAGTTGGTTTTATTTTCTATGGCAGAACTTGTTTTTTAAGAACTAGCAATTTTGTAATTTTTAGTTTAAGGTTTTTTCAGATGTTGCGGTTGGTTTTTCACATAACTTAAGTATCTTAATTTTGGTTGTAAAAAACTTTGATTATCTGAAAAGTTGATTGATACTTCTATAAAATGGATCCAAACTGTGTGGTTTTGGCCTACCGTCTGGGTAAAGCTTTGAAATGCAAAAATGTTGATTGATGTGAGATTTTTTTTTTTTCGATATTTTTACTTTAAAAACTCGGGAAAAGTTGGGTTTATTTTCTATGGAAGAACTTTTCTTTTAAGAAATTATTAAGGAAGTAATTTTTAGTTTAAGGTTTTTTTTAGAGCTTGCGGTTTGTTTTTTTTTTCATAACTTAAGTATCTTAGATCTGGTTGCAAAAAAAACTTTGATTATCTGAAAAGTTGATTGATACTGCTATAAAATGGATCCAAACTCTGAGTGGTTTTGGCCTACCGTCTCGGGAAAGCTTTGAAATGCAAAAATGTGGATTGTTGTGAGATTTTTTTTTCGAAATTTTGACTTTAAAAACTCGGGAAAAGTTGGTTTTATTTTCTATGGCAGAACTTGTTTTTTAAGAACTAGTAATTTTGTAATTTTTAGTTTAAGGTTTTTTCAGAGGTTGCGGTTCGTTTTTTCACATAACTTAAGTATCTTAATTTTGGTTGTAAAAACCCTTGATTATCTGAAAAGTTGATTGATACTGCTATTAAATGGATCCAAACTGTTTGTGGTTTTTGCCTACGGTCTCGGAAAAGCTTTGAAATGCAAAAATGTTAATTGTTGTGAGATTTTTTTTTTCGAAGTTTTGACTTTAAAAACTCGGGAAAAGTCGGTTTTATTCTCTATGGCAGAACTTGTTTTTTAAGAACTAGCAATTTTGTAATTTTTAGTTTAAGGTTTTTTCAGATGTTGCGGTTGGTTTTTCACATAACTTAAGTATCTTAATTTTGGTTGTAAAAAACTTTGATTATCTGAAAAGTTGATTGATTCAGCTATAAAATGGATCCAAACTCTGTGTGGGTTTGGCCTACCGTCTCGGTNAAAAGTTGATTGATACTGCTATTAAATGGATCCAAACTGTTTGTGGTTTTGGCCTACGGTCTCGGAAAAGCTTTGAAATGCAAAAATGTTAATTGTTGTGAGATTTTTTTTTTCGAAATTTTGACTTTAAAAACTCGGGAAAAGTCGGTTTTATTTTCTATGGCAGAACTTGTTTTTTATGAACTTGTAATTTTGTAATTTTTAGTTTAAGGTTTTTTCAGATGTTGCGGTTGGTTTTTCACATAACTTAAGTATCTTAATTTTGGTTGTAAAAAACTTTGATTATCTGAAAAGTTGATTGATTCAGCTATAAAATGGATCCAAACTCTGTGTGGGTTTGGCCTACCGTCTCGGTAAAGCTTTGAAATGCAAACATGTTGATTTTTGTGAGGTATTTTTTACAAAATTTTGACTTTAAAAATTCGGGAAAAGTCGGGTTTATTTTCTATGGAAGAACTTTTCTTTTAAAAATTTTCAAAGTTTGTTACTTTTTTGTTTTGAGGTTTTTTAGAAGTAGCGGTTTGTTTTTTCACATAACTTAACCATCTTAGACCTGGTTGTAAAGAACTTTGATTACTTTGATTTTTCATAGGTTGCGGTTTGTTTTTTCACATAACTTAAGTATCTTAATTTTGGTTGTAAAAAACTTTGATTATCTGAAAAGTTGATTGATACTGCTATAAAATGGATCCAAACTGT
>NW_022996674.1:0-2584 GCF_900245975.1 Drosophila guanche | reverse complement strand
CAACCAGCAAAATGTGCCAACTGCAACGAAGATCATGCTGCTAGTTACAAAGGGTGTAAAGTCTATCAGGATCTTATATAAAAAAAAATAGTAAGCGGACGCAACCACCAGAGAAACACCAAAGATGACAAAAATAAAAATGACCATGGTACATATCAATCATTTGCTCCGTTTAATAATTCGACCCAACAACCCAAAGATTACCAATCATACGCTCAAGTTGCTGCAGGAAATAGTAACTCGAACAAGTCTCTAGAAAGAATAGAACAGCTTCTAGAAAAACAATCTCAACTTACCAATAATTTACTTAACATGATAATGTTACTTGTAAATAAGCTATGCAAATAAATCTAAACTTAGGAATATGGAATGCCAATGGGCTTTCCAACCATGTAAATGAAATAGCTTTATTTTTAAAAACGAATGCCATTGACGTCATGCTTATTTCAGAAACACACTTCACTAGCAAATCTTTTTTTAAAGTTACTGGATACGACACAGTAAGAGCTGACCATCCATCAGATAGAGCTCATGGAGGTGCTGCAATTCTTGTCAAGCAGGGCCTTAAATTTCAAATCATGGACAGTACTAGGGAAAACGCTATGCAAGCTGCCACAATTCAGATAAAATGTATGCACGCAGATGTATCAATAACAGCGATTTATCTCCCACCAAGATTCACAATAAAAGAACTCGATTTTAAAAACTTTTTCCAAGGACTGGGAACAAAGTTTATCGTGGGAGGCGACTTCAATGCCAAACATCCATGGTGGGGATCCAGATTAACTAACCCGAAGGGATCGGAGTTATACAAATGCATACGAAACAATAACATAACGACTTTGTCAACTGGTGTGCCCACATACTGGCCAACTGATAGTCGAAAAATTCCAGATTTGATTGATTTCATAGTATTCTCTGGAATCCCACAATCACACATGCGAGTAATGGAGAGCTTTGACCTTAACTCAGATCATTCTCCAATAATAGCAACTTACAGCACAATAGCCCATATGTTGGAAAAGCCCTATAAAGTAATAACAGCCTCTACAGACATTAACGCATTTAAAAGCCATTTAGATTCAGCTATAAGCCTGGACATTCCGTTAAAAACAGGAGAGGAGATAGACTATGCTGTGGAGCTTTTCACAAATACAATTCATAATGCGAGCTACAGAAACACGAATCATGCTCTTAATCATCAACAACCAAACCAATTGAACCTTTCAACCGATCTTCGACAAAAAATACAAAATAAAAGGAATCTGCGAAAACGCTGGCAAGAAACTCACTACCCTGCTGACAAAAGATTATACAACAAGCCTGCATCTGAGCTTAGACAACTGCTGTCGAACTTACGCAATGAATCTCTAGCTGCGTATCTCAGAAACTTAGACCCTAATTCAAGCAACAATGAATACAACCTATGGAGGGCGACTAAATACCTAAAGAAACCAGCTAAAAGAAACATAAATATTCGCAAAAACAACGGAACTTGGTGTAGGTCTAATAATGAACAAGCGGAAGCATTTGCACAACATCTGCACTCTGTGTTTCAGCCAAACGATATAAATAATTATACAACAGAGACTGAAGTAGAAAAATTCCTTGAGTCACCCTGCCAAATGAGCTTGCTTATTAAAAGCATTAAATATGAAGAAGTTGTGACAGAAATCAAATGCTTGAACAATAAAAAAGCACCAGGCCCTGATAAAATAGACGGTATCACCCTAAAAAGTTTACCACCAAAATGCATTCGGTTTCTCACTCTTATATATAACGCGATTCTCAGACTAGACCACTTTCCAAGTCAATGGAAATGTGCAGAGATCGTTATGATCCTAAAACCAAACAAAATAGAAACGGAATTGACATCATACCGTCCCATTAGTCTGTTGACAATTTTCTCGAAAGTGTTTGAAAAAATACTATTGAAGAGAATGTTACCAATTTTGGACGAACTTTCCATCATTCCTGAATACCAATTCGGATTCAGGAGGGGTCATGGGACCCCTGAGCAATGTCACAGGGTTATTAATGATATAGTTTCGGCATTTGAAAACAAAAAATACTGCACTGCTGCATTTCTTGATGTTCAACAAGCGTTCGATCGAGTCTGGCACAAAGGTTTGTTGTACAAGATAAAGAAATGGCTACCTGCTCCGTACTATTTATTAATCAAATCATATCTGGCTGGAAGATGCTTTTACGTGCAGCAGAAAACCGATAGTTCATCACTACTTCTCATCAACTCAGGCGTCCCACAAGGAAGCGTATTGGGACCAATTCTCTACACCCTATATACGGCCGACATGCCAGTTACAAACAACTGCACTGTTGCAACATATGCTGATGATACAGCCGTTTTAGCCACAAGCACATCTATAAATGAAGCTTCTGAACTCCTGCAGAGTGAGCTAAGCCTAATTGAAGACTGGTTCCTTCGATGGAAAATTAGAATAAACTCCCTGAAATCCGTCCAAATAACGTTTTCATTAAGACCAGGTAACTGCCCAAATGTTACACTTAACGGCTCACCAATTCCACAAAGTACCTGTGTGAAGTATCTCGGCTTGCATCTCGA
>NW_022996673.1:0-2585 GCF_900245975.1 Drosophila guanche | reverse complement strand
GTAAGATTTTTTTTTTGAATTTTTGACTTTAAAAACTTGGGAAAAGTCGGGTTTATTTTCTATGGCAGAACTTGTTTTTTAATTTCTATGGCAGAACTTGTTTTTTAAGAACTTATTTAGGATGGTTTCTCGGGTTTATTTTCTATGGCAGAACTTGTATTTTAAGAACTTATTAAGGATGTAATTTTTTTTTTTTTTTGAATTTTTGACTTTAAAAACTCGGGTTTATTTTCTATGGCAGAACATGTTTTTTAAGAACTAAGTAAGGATGTAATTTTTAGTTTAAGGTTTTTTCAGAGGTTGCGGTTCGTTTTTTCACATAACTTAAGTAACTTAGATCTGGTTGCAAAAAACTTTGATTATCTGAAAAGTTGATTGATACTGCTATGAAGTGGATCCAAACTCTGTGTGGTTTTGGCCTACCGTCTGGGTAAAGCTTTAAAATGCAAAAATGTTGATTGTTGTGAGATGTTTTTTTTTTCGAATTGTTGACTTTAAAAACTCGGGAAAGGAAAGGAAAATTCGGCTTTATTTTCTATGGCAGAACTTGTTTTTTAAGAACTTATTAAGGATGTAATTTGTAGTTTAAGGTTTTGTCAGAGGTTGGGGTTTGTTTTTTCACATAACTTAAGTGTCTTAGATCTGGTTGTAACAAACTTTGATTATCTGAAAAGTTGATTGATACTGCTATAAAATGAATCCAACTTCTGTGTGGTTTTGGCCTACCATCTGGGTAAAGCTTTAAAATGCAAATATGTTTATTTTTGTGAGGTATTTTTTATGAAATGTTGACCATAAAAACTCGGGGAGAGTCGGGTTTATTTTCTATGAAAGAACTTTTTTTTGAGAATTTATTAAGAAAGTAATTTTTTGTTTAAAGTTTTTTCAGAGTTAGCGATGTGTTTTTTCACATAGCTTAAGTATCTTAGATCTGTTTACAAAAAACTTTGATTATCTGAAAAGTTGATTGATACTGCTATGAAGTGGATCCAAACTCTGTGTGGTTTTGGCCTACCGTCTGGGTAAAGCTTTGAAATGCAAAAATGTTGATATTTGTGAGATTATTTTTTGTTGAATTGTTGACTTTAAAAACTCGGGAAAAGAAAAAGAAAACTCGGCTTTATTTTCTATGTCAGAAATTGTTTTTTAAGAACTTATTAAGGATGTAATTTTTAGTTTAGGGTTTTTTTCAGAGGTTGCGGATTGTTTTTTCACATAATTTAAGTATCTTAGATCTGATTGTAAAAAACTTTGATTATCTGAAAAGTTGATTGATACTGCTATGAAGTAGTTGCTATGAAGTTAATTGATACTGCTATGAAGTGGATCCACACTGTGTGTGGTTTTGGCCTACCGTCTCGGAAAAGCTTTGAAATGCAAAAATGTTGAATGTTGTGAGATTTTTTTTTTTTGAATTTTTGACTTTAAAAACTCGGGAAAAGTCGGGTTTATTTTCTATGGCAGAACTTGTTTTTTAAGAACTAATTAAGGATGTAATTTTTAGTAAACGGTTTTTTTAGAGTTTGCGGTTTGTTTTTTCACATAACTTAAGTATCTTAGATGCTGCTATGAAGTGGATCCAAACTGTGTGTGGTTTTGGCCTACCGTCTCGGAAAAGCTTTGAAATGCAATAATGATGATTGTTGTAAGATTTTTTTTTTGAATTTTTGACTTTAAAAACTTGGGAAAAGTCGGGTTTATTTTCTATGGCAGAACTTGTTTTTTATTTTCTATGGCAGAACTTGTTTTTTAAGAACTTATTAAGGATGGTTTCTCGGGTTTATTTTCTATGGCAGAACTTGTTTTTTAAGAACTTATTAAGGATGTAATGTTTAGTAAAAGGTTTTTTCAGAGGTTGCGGTTCGTTTTTTCACATAACTTAAGTGTCTTAAATCTGGTTGTAAAGAACTTTGATTGTATGAAAATCTGATAGATGCAAATAAAAACTGAATCCAAACAATTTGTGGTTTTTCCTTACTGTCTGGGAAATATATACCTTCGAAATGCAAAAATGTTGATTGTTGTGAGATTTATTTTTTTTTGAAATTTGGACTTTAAAAACTCGGGAAAAGTCGGTTTTATTTTCTATGGCAAAACTTGTTTTTTAAGAACTTATTAAGGATGTAATTTTTAGTTTAATGTTTTTTCAGAGGTTTCGGTATGTTTTTTCACATAACTTAAGTGTCTTAGATCTGGTTGTAAAAAACGTTGATTATCTGAAAAGTTGATTGATACTGCTATAAAACGAATCCAAACTCTGTTTGGTTTTGGACTACCGTCTGGGTAAAGCTTTGAAATGCAAAAATGTTGATTGTTGTGAGATTTTTTTTTTTCGAGTCAACAAGACTTTAAAAACTCGGGAAATGTCGGGTTTATTTTCTATGGTAGAATTTGTTTTTTAAGAACTTATTAAGGATGTAATTTTTAGTTTAAGGTTTTTTCAGAGGTTGGGGTTTGTTTTTTTCACATAACTTAAGTGTCTTAGATCTGGTTGTAACAAACTTTGATTATCTGAAAAGTTGATTGATACTGCTATAAAATGAATCCAAACTCTGTGTGGTTTTGGCCTACCATCTGGGTAAAGC
>NW_022996672.1:0-2588 GCF_900245975.1 Drosophila guanche | reverse complement strand
TTTACCCAGACGGTAGGCCAAAACCACACACAGTTTGGATCCATTTTATAGCAGTATCAATCAAATTTTCAGATAATCAAAGTTTTTTACAACCACAATTAAGATACTTAAGTTATGTGAAAAAACAAACCGCAACCTCTGAAAAAACCTTAAACTTAAAATTACTTTCTTAATAAGTTCTTAAAAAACAAGTTCTGCCATAGAAAATAAACCCGACTTTTCCCGAGTTTTTAAAGTAAAAATATCGAAAAAAAAAAAATCTCACATCAATCAACATTTTTGCATTTCAAAGCTTTACCCAGACGGTAGGCCAAAACCACACAGAGTTTGGATCCATTTTATAGCAGTATCAATCAACTTTTCAGATAATCAAAGTTTTTTACAACAAAAATTAAGATACTTAAGTTATGTGAAAAAACAAACCGCAACCTCTGAAAAAACCTTAAACTTAAAATTACTTCCTTAATAAGTTCTTAAAAAACAAGTTCTGCCATAGAAAAAAAACCCGAGTTTTTAAAGTCAAAATTTCGTACAAAATACCTCACAAAAATCAACATTTTTGCATTTCAAAGCTTTACCCAGACGGTAGGCCAAAACCACACAGAGTTTGGATCCATTTTATAGCAGTATCAATCAACTTTTCAGATAATCAAAGTTTTTTACAACCAAAATTAAGATACTTAAGTTATGTGAAAAAACAAACCGCAACCTCTGAAAAAACCTTAAACTAAAAATTACATCCTTAATAAGTTCCTAAAAAACAAGTTCTGCCATAGAAAATAAACCCGAGTTTTTAAAGTCAAAATTTCGTACAAAATACCTCACAAAAATCAACATTTTTGCATTTCAAAGCTTTACCCAGACGGTAGGCCAAAATCACACAGAGTTTGGATCCATTTTATAGCAGTATCAATCAACTTTTCAGATAATCAAAGTTTTTTACAACCAAAATTAAGATACTTAAGTTATGTGAAAAAACAAACCGCAACCTCTGAAAAAACCTTAAACTTAAAATTACTTCCTTAATAAGTTCTTAAAAAACAAGTTCTGCCATAGAAAATAAAACCGACTTTTCCCAAGTTTTTAAATACAAAATACCTCTCAAAAATCAACATTTTTGCATTTCAAAGCTTTACCCAGACGGTAGGCCAAAACCACACAGAGTTTGGATCCATTTTATACCAGTAGCAATCAACTTTTCTGATAATCAAAGTTTCTTGCAACCAGATCTTAGATACTTAAGTTATGTGAAAAAACAAACCGCAACCTCTGAAAAAACCTTAAACTAAAAATTACAAAATTGCTAGTTCTTAAAAAACAAGTTCTGGCATAGAAAATAAAACCGACTTCTCCCGAGTTTTTAAAGTAAAAATTTCGAAAAAAAAATCGCACAACAATCCACATTTTCGCATTTCAAAGCTTTTCCGAGACGGTAGGCCAAAACCACACAGAGTTTGGATCCATTTTATAGCAGTATCAATCCACTTTTCAGATAATCAAAGCTTTTTACAACCAAAATTAAGATACTTAAGTTATGTGAAAAAACAAACCGCAACCTCTGAAAAAACCTTAATCTTAAAATTACTTCCTTAATAAGTTCTTAAAAACAAGTTCTGCCATAGAAAATAAACCCGAGTTTTAAAAGTCAAACTTTCGTACAAAATACCTCACAAAAATCAACATTTTTGCATTTCAAAGCTTTACCCAGACGGTAGGCCAAAACCACACAGAGTTTGGATCCAATTTATAGCAGAATCAATCAACTTTTCTGATAGTCAAAGTTTTTTGCAACCAGATCTTAGATACTTAAGTTATGTGAAAATAAACCCGACTTTTCCCGAGTTTTTAAAGTAAAAATTTCGAAAAAAAAATCTCACAACAATCCACATTTTTGCATTTCAAAGCCTTACCCAGACGGTAGGCCAAAACCACACAGAGTTTGGACCCATTTTATACCAGTAGCAATCAACTTTTCAGAAAATCAAAGTTTTTTACAACCAAAATTAAGATACTTAGGTTATGTGAAAAAACAAACCCCAACCTCTGAAAAAACCTTAAACTTAAAATTACTTCCTTAATAAGTTCTTAAAAAACAAGTTCTGCCATAGAAAATAAACCCGACTTTTCCCGACTTCTTAAAGTCAAAAATTCGTAAAATATACCTCACAAAAATCAAAATTTTTGCATTTCAAAGCTTTACCCAGACGGTAGGCAAAAACCACACAGAGTTTGGATCCATTTTATAGCAGTATCAATCAACTTTTCAGATAATCAAAGTTTTTTACAACGAAAATTAAGATACTTAAGTTATGTGAGAAAACAACCCGCACCTTCTGAAATAAGTAAAAATATCGAAAGAAAAAATCTCACAACAATCCACATTTTTGCCTTTCAAAGCTTTTCCGAGACGGTAGGCCAAAACCACACAGAGTTTGGATCCATTTTATACCAGTAGCAATCAACTTTTCAGATAATCAAAGTTTTTTACAACCAAAATTAAGATACTTAAGTTATGTGAAAAAACAAACCGCAACCTCTGAAAAAACCTTAAACTTAAAATTACTTTCTTAATAAGTTCTTAAAAAACA
>NW_022996671.1:0-2592 GCF_900245975.1 Drosophila guanche | reverse complement strand
TTCGTTCGTTCTCTTTTGTAGTGACCAGACGTGTTTTTGTTTTGCGCTCCGTATTTTCCTTTATATTTTGAATAAACACCGGGTTTTATTTCGAAATAATTCTTCTATAATTATTGAATAGCTTGCCGCTTTTCTTAACTATCTTAATACGCGAGTGCATGCCTATTACTTTGTTTAAAATTAAAATCGTATTAATTTGTGCGTCGGTTAGTTGTGTGTTTGTGCTTTTTCTTGTTGTAAGTACGCCCTCACTATTAACCGCTCTCTCTTGTAGTTGCGCTTCTGTCTTTCACTCTATAGCTCGAGTAACTGTTCTCCCTCTCTCGCTCTCAATACTTTCTGTGCAGTGGCGTGCGCTCACTGTTTTAGCTGCCGCTGCGCTTGTTCTTCTCTCCTCTCTGCGCTCATCTGTTTTCGATCCCGCTTTAAACTTTTCTTTAAGCAATTGGTCGGCACACTGGTCCCATTGCTATTTGTTTTGTGAAAATAATTTTTATTTATTTTATTTATTTTATTTATTTATATATTCAAAATAAATAATAAAATAATGGAATACTTGGTTGTGTGCTCCGCTAAGGCTTGCAAAAAGCAGATCACCCACGACCAGCCGATCATCCCTTGCTGGCTCTGCGATAACGTAGTGCACGCAAAATGTATTGGGTTCTCAGGCCTCGTGGGTGACGCAATTTCGAAGCGTAATGGTCTGCATTACAGTTGCGAGGCATGTCGGTCTATCGAGAATGACATGGTCACGTTTATGAGGCAGACGCGAAAGGGCTTTAAGGAGCTGACCGTGGGCTTTAAAAAGCAGTACGATCGGCTTCTAGCCATGGAATCTCAATTCAGCAGTTTTAAAGTGCTGAATGAGTCTCCTAGGCGCAAAAAAGTCACTCCTCGTGATCTGCAAGTGCCTGTCCCTCGACCGCTCGCTGCTGATCAACTGTCTCCGTCCACTCCGATAGTGCAGCAGCTAATTTCGTTCGCTACTCCAAGGGCAACGACAACTGCTGGTGATCAAGTTTCGGCTTCCGAATCGATCATCTCGGAGAACATGCAGCCAGTTAGTACTGTAGCGTCCGTGTCTGTCGAGTCCGTTCCAAAGCCCATCCCATCTATTTCGATCCCACCAGTTAATAAACGTCCCGGACCACCGGATATTGCCGTCACAGGTACCAGATCTGTGGTGCCAAAACCTCTGGTGGGAGTCCCACCAAAGCGGCAAGTTTTTGTCTCTCGGCTTGCCCCTGACCTCACATCTAATGATGTAACTGCTTTTATACAAAGCAAAATAAAAGCCGTTGGCTTAAAGGTGGAGAAGTTTAATTTCTCATATGCCAGGGAGATATCCTCTTTCAAGATTAGCGTGTCTCCAACTCATTTCGGGACCATTTGCTCTTCCAAATTTTGGCCAGAGCACCTGGTTGTGAAAGAGTTTAAGGCTAAGAAGAAAAATAGGCCCCCCATAACTCTTCCTAGTAGTGAGGCCAGTGGTCCTTCCTCCTCTGCTCCATTCCCCTCTTCCCACTGCAATTCCTTGCAGTCAAAAAACTAACATCCCTCTTTGTAGCCTATCAAAATGCTCGCGGCTTACGTAGTAAGCTGAGCACTCTTTTTATGGATAGTTTCACATTTTCATCCCATGTTATTGTTTTTACCGAAACCTGGTTAAAGCCGGACATTCTTAGTTCCGAAGTTTTGGCAGATCGGTACACAATTTATAGGAATGATCGTTCGTCTCGACGTGGAGGAGGGGTTCTGATTGCAGTAAACTCTAACTTTACGTCGGAACTTTTCATAGTCCAGGTCTCACAAGACCTGGAATTCCTCTGTGTTAGACTGATTCTTCCCGGCCAGTCTATTTATGTCACTTGCTCGTATATTCCACCGTCTTCGGATGTACTAATATACGAGCAGCATTTGTCTGCCTTAAAAACTGTTTCTTCCTCGCTATCAGATAAAGACCATTTAATAGTTCTTGGGGATTTCAACCTGCCAGGTACTGTCTGGTCTTCGGTTAACGAGTCAAACAACCTTGTGCCCATGTCACGACATGAGTTTATTGATGGCTTATTAGACCTGTCCCTGTCTCAAGTCAACCATGTAAAAAACTCCTTGGGTCGATTGCTTGATCTGTGCTTTGTCTCGGATCCGACCGTAGCGTTGTTAACACGAGCACTTCCGCTCACTATACCTGAAGACTGCTATCATCCTACTTTCGAAGTGTCGATAGATATTGGACCTACTGTATCGGATCGTGAGGGTAGGCTATCTGAACGCGTCCGCTGCTTTCGTAAAGCCGAGTTTACGAAGCTCAATAACTTAATTCGAAATTTTGATTGGTCCGCTCTGTACTTGTGCAGTGACGTCATTGAAGGCACAAACATTTTTTACAATGTACTTGACACAATTTTTGACACGTGTGTCCCACTTTCATGTCCGACTAGATCTGCGAAACCTCCTTGGTTCACCAAAGAGTTATCCAGTCTAAAAAATCTAAAATCAAGACTATTTAAAAAATCTAAAGAAGTTGGTTCTCCCTCTTCTCTTTCTAATTACTTAATATCTCGGTCAAACTTCACTGTTCTTAATGCT
>NW_022996670.1:0-2598 GCF_900245975.1 Drosophila guanche | reverse complement strand
TAGCGATCAAAATGGCCTGGCTATGAATAACTGAAGAACTTCTTGGCATGGCGTTGAGTTGGTTTAATGGATCGGAAGCAAAAGTTAAGCCAAGTAATCTGAGGCTCTAAGTTGGTTGAATTGATCACAGGAACATGGCTGGCAATCCAAGCTTAGATATGCGGGATCTATGTACTGGGTTCAGCTGGGGTCAGTACTTGTACCACTTCTGATAGGGGTTCTGCACATAAAAAGGTCGATATTCTTGGTTTGATAGCAGAGCTGGCGGCGCCCTTAATACGCAGCTACACACACACGCCTTGTACAAACAAAAGAACCTTCCTTCAAATCAGTTTCCACCTGCATCCTTTTCGGGGGAATCAACCAGCAACTGTAGCTCTTGCGGCGTCTTCAGCCCTTTGCGATGGAGCAGCAGGTATAAAACGCGTGCCCAGACTTGGGTCGCTGTGTGTCTCCTTCGATTAGCATTTGAAATCATTAGCCGGGTTATTCGGGCCTGGTCGAACTGGTTTTGGTTCTGGGCTCTGGCCTGCAAGGTGCATTCTGGAACCGCATTCGTGGTCGCCCGACCAACATCATCATCGTTCACATCGTGGCAGTTATCTGGCCCTGTGCATCTTCTTTGGCCTCTCCGTGTTCGCTGTGTTTTGTTTTCATTCTTCTCACTCGGCCCGTTTTTGGTTTTACAGAATGCCCAGCGGCGTCAAATTTGTAAATGCACCTGGATTTCCACGTTTGTTCTTGCCTTTTGTCTGTCTGGTTTGGCTTTCTTCTCTGTGTCTGCTGGGACTTCAAACACAGACTGAGACGGACACTGCGATGTTTGCTTTTTTGATGTATGTACGTCATGTCCTTTGACATTGCAGCCGTTCGGGAATCATCATCCATCAAAAATGATTGCCGAAAGATGTTTCTTGTGATTTGAACACGTTTTCAATAAACTTTTCGCCCAGACATATTCATATTTTATGCATAAATTCACACAAATGACATTCGAAATGGCCAAAGAAAGCTGCACTTGAAATGCAAACTTCAGTTCGTTGAGTGTCCTCACAATTAGCGATCAAAATGGCCTGGCTATGAATAACTGAAGAACTTCTTGGCATGGCGTTGAGTTGGTTTAATGGATCGGAAGCAAAAGTTAAGCCAAGTAATCTGAGGCTCTAAGTTGGTTGAATTGATCACAGGAACATGGCTGGCAATCCAAGCTTAGATATGCGGGATCTATGTACTGGGTTCAGCTGGGGTCAGTACTTGTACCACTTCTGATAGGGGTTCTGCACATAAAAAGGTCGATATTCTTGGTTTGATAGCAGAGCTGGCGGCGCCCTTAATACGCAGCTACACACACACGCCTTGTACAAACAAAAGAACCTTCCTTCAAATCAGTTTCCACCTGCATCCTTTTCGGGGGAATCAACCAGCAACTGTAGCTCTTGCGGCGTCTTCAGCCCTTTGCGATGGAGCAGCAGGTATAAAACGCGTGCCCAGACTTGGGTCGCTGTGTGTCTCCTTCGATTAGCATTTGAAATCATTAGCCGGGTTATTCGGGCCTGGTCGAACTGGTTTTGGTTCTGGGCTCTGGCCTGCAAGGTGCATTCTGGAACCGCATTCGTGGTCGCCCGACCAACATCATCATCGTTCACATCGTGGCAGTTATCTGGCCCTGTGCATCTTCTTTGGCCTCTCCGTGTTCGCTGTGTTTTGTTTTCATTCTTCTCACTCGGCCCGTTTTTGGTTTTACAGAATGCCCAGCGGCGTCAAATTTGTAAATGCACCTGGATTTCCACGTTTGTTCTTGCCTTTTGTCTGTCTGGTTTGGCTTTCTTCTCTGTGTCTGCTGGGACTTCAAACACAGACTGAGACGGACACTGCGATGTTTGCTTTTTTGATGTATGTACGTCATGTCCTTTGACATTGCAGCCGTTCGGGAATCATCATCCATCAAAAATGATTGCCGAAAGATGTTTCTTGTGATTTGAACACGTTTTCAATAAACTTTTCGCCCAGACATATTCATATTTTATGCATAAATTCACACAAATGACATTCGAAATGGCCAAAGAAAGCTGCACTTGAAATGCAAACTTCAGTTCGTTGAGTGTCCTCACAATTAGCGATCAAAATGGCCTGGCTATGAATAACTGAAGAACTTCTTGGCATGGCGTTGAGTTGGTTTAATGGATCGGAAGCAAAAGTTAAGCCAAGTAATCTGAGGCTCTAAGTTGGTTGAATTGATCACAGGAACATGGCTGGCAATCCAAGCTTAGATATGCGGGATCTATGTACTGGGTTCAGCTGGGGTCAGTACTTGTACCACTTCTGATAGGGGTTCTGCACATAAAAAGGTCGATATTCTTGGTTTGATAGCAGAGCTGGCGGCGCCCTTAATACGCAGCTACACACACACGCCTTGTACAAACAAAAGAACCTTCCTTCAAATCAGTTTCCACCTGCATCCTTTTCGGGGGAATCAACCAGCAACTGTAGCTCTTGCGGCGTCTTCAGCCCTTTGCGATGGAGCAGCAGGTATAAAACGCGTGCCCAGACTTGGGTCGCTGTGTGTCTCCTTCGATTAGCATTTGAAATCATTAGCCG
>NW_022996669.1:0-2598 GCF_900245975.1 Drosophila guanche | reverse complement strand
TTCGAAATTTTGACTTTAAAAACTCGGGAAAAGTCGGTTTTATTTTCTATGGCAGAACTTGTTTTTTAAGAACTTGTAATTTTGTAATTTTTAGTTTAAGGTTTTTTCAGATGTTGCGGTTGGTTTTTCACATAACTTAAGTATCTTAATTTTGGTTGTAAAAAACTTTGATTATCTGAAAAGTTGATTGATACTGCTAAAAAATGGATCCAAACTCTGAGTGGTTTTGGCCTACGGTCTCGGAAAAGCTTTGAAATGCAAAAATGTGGATTGTTGTGAGATTTTTTTTTTCGAAATTTTGACTTTAAAAACTCGGGAAAAGTTGGTTTTATTTTCTATGGCAGAACTTGTTTTTTAAGAACTAGCAATTTTGTAATTTTTAGTTTAAGGTTTTTTCAGAGGTTGCGGTTCGTTTTTTCACATAACTTAAGTATCTTAATTTTGGTTGTAAAAACCCTTGATTATCTGAAAAGTTGATTGATACTGCTATTAAATGGATCCAAACTTTTTGTGGTTTTGGCCTACCGTCTCGGAAAAACTTTGAAATGCAAAAATGTTGATTTTTGTGAGATTTTTTTTCTCGAAATTTTGACTTTAAAAACTCGGGAAAAGTCGGTTTTATTTTCTATGGCAGAACTTGTTTTTTAAGAACTAGAAATTTTGTAATTTTTAGATTAAGGTTTTTTCAGAGGTTGTGGTTTGTTTTTTTAAGTAACTTAAGTATCTTAGATCTGGTTGCAAAAACCCTTGATTATCTGAAAAGTTGATTGATACTGCTATTAAATGTATCCAAACTTTTTGTGGTTTTGGCCTACCGTCTCGGAAAAACTTTGAAATGCAAAAATGTTGATTTTTGTGAGATTTTCTTTTTCTCGAAATTTTGCCTTTAAAAACTCGGGAAAAGTCGGTTTTATTTTCTATGGCAGAACTTGTTTTTTAAGAACTTGTAATTTTGTAATTTTTAGTTTAAGGTTTTTTCAGATGTTGCAGTTGGTTTTTCACATAACTTAAGTATCTTAATTTTGGTTGTAAAAAACTTTGATTATCTGAAAAGTTGATTGATTCTGCTATTAAATGGATCCAAACTGTTTGTGGTTTTGGCCTACGGTCTCGGAAAAGCTTTGAAATGCAAAAATGTTGATTGTTGTGAGATTTTTTTTTTCGAAATTTTGACTTTAAAAACNGATACTGCTATTAAATGGATCCAAACTTTTTGTGGTTTTGGCCTACCGTCTCGGAAAAACTTTGAAATGCAAAAATGTTGATTTTTGTGAGATTTTTTTTCTCGAAATTTTGCCTTTAAAAACTCGGGAAAAGTCGGTTTTATTTTCTATGGCAGAACTTGTTTTTTAAGAACTAGAAATTTTGTAATTTTTAGATTAAGGTTTTTTCAGAGGTTGTGGTTTGTTTTTTTACATAACTTAAGTATCTTAATTTTGGTTGTAAAAACTTTGATTATCTGAAAAGTTGATTGATACTGCTATTAAATGGATCCAAACTGTTTGTGGTTTTGGCCTACGGTCTCGGAAAAGCTTTGAAATGCAAAAATGTTGATTGTTGTGAGATTTTTTTTTCTTCGAAATTTTGACTTTAAAAACTCGGGAAAAGTCGGTTTTATTTTCTATGGCAGAACTTGTTTTTTAAGAACTTGTAATTTTGTAATTTTTAGTTTAAGATTTTTTCAGATGTTGCGGTTGGTTTTTCACATAACTTAAGTATCTTAATTTTGGTTGTAAAAAACTTTGATTATCTGAAAAGTTGATTGATTCTGCTATAAAATGGATCCAAACTCTGTGTGGGTTTGGCCTACCGTCTCGGTAAAGCTTTGAAATGCAAAAATGTTGATTTTTGTGAGATTTTTTTTTCTCGAAATTTTGACTTTAAAAACTCGGGAAAAGTCGGTTTTATTTTCTATGGCAGAACTTGTTTTTTAAGAACTAGTAATTTTGTAGTTTTTAGGTTAAGGTTTTTTCAGAGGTTGTGGTTTGTTTTTTTAAGTAACTTAAGTATCTTAGATCTGGTTGCAAAAACCCTTGATTATCTGAAAAGTTNTTGATTTTTGTGAGATTTTTTTTTCTCGAAATTTTGACTTTAAAAACTCGGGAAAAGTCGGTTTTATTTTCTATGGCAGAACTTGTTTTTTAAGAACTAGTAATTTTGTAGTTTTTAGGTTAAGGTTTTTTCAGAGGTTGTGGTTTGTTTTTTTAAGTAACTTAAGTATCTTAGATCTGGTTGCAAAACCCCTTGATTATCTGAAAAGTTGATTGATACTGCTATTAAATGGATCCAAACTTTTTGTGGTTTTGGCCTACCGTCTCGGAAAAACTTTGAAATGCAAAAATGTTGATTTTTGTGAGATTTTTTTTTCTCGAAATTTTGCCTTTAAAAACTCGGGAAAAGTCGTTTTTATTTTCTATGGCAGAACTTGTTTTTTAAGAACTTGTAATTTTGTAATTTTTAGTTTAAGGTTTTTTCAGATGTTGCGGTTGGTTTTTCACATAACTTAAGTATCTTAATTTTGGTTGTAAAAAACTTTGATTATCTGAAAAGTTGATTGATTCTGCTATAAAATGGATCCAAACTCTGTGTGGGTTTGGC
>NW_022996668.1:0-2598 GCF_900245975.1 Drosophila guanche | reverse complement strand
AGAAACCATCAGTATACGGACAGAAGAAAGTGATAATTATAAACGGAAATCCCGGAAAGATCGGTAGGTCCTATGTGGCAGAGAACAAAGGTTCTGATAATAGCCTCTTGGCTATATTCTTCCCCACCGCAGGGCTTCGCTACGCTTTCCCCCTACACTCAGCCAGAGCAGCAGCGCCTTGACGTCTTGTCGGAAATAAGCTGAGGGGTTGGGAATTTTTTCTTGGGAGCCCGGTGGAGTCCCGGCCCCAGCACCCAGTTGCACTCATTTTGCAAAAACTATAAAATCTACGTAACATCTCCGTAAGCTTGCCATCAACTTGATGTAACCTTGCCATAACCTCTGCGCAAACGCCACAGCCTACAGTGTAGAACCGCTAAGAGGGCCATGAATATTTCTTAGGCTGCAATCGAAGCCTAAAGCACCGTCTTTTTTTATTAATTAAACTTAAATTTTGTAAATTCTATTATTCTATTCTATTTGATTTAACGACCTTTGATTCCCCCCTTATTTAATTATGTTACATTAGTCAAAGAAGAAAGAAAACATAAATAAGTTTGTGAAAAAAAAGAACAAAAGATATACAAAAATTTGAACTATAACATGCAGTCGTCCAAAACCAACAGGGAACCATAATTATTATATTCCACAGCTTCTTCAAAACCCCAGCGAAAGGCCTTTCAGCGAGGGAGTACCGTAAGAATACATACTTGCATACCAAACTGTGAGTGATGAAAGATCAATTTTTTTGTTCCCTTTTGGTGGTATATTTTTTTAATTTTCTTTCCTACATTATATTATTCCCCTTTTATATTTGGGTATCGCCATTGGAAGATCAGCCAAAACCAACAGGGAACCATAATTATTATGTTCCACAGCTTCTTCAAAACCCCAGCGAAAGGCCTTTCAGCGAGGGAGTACCGTAAGAATACATACTTGCATACCAAACTGTGAGTGATGAAAGATCAATTTTTTTGTTCCCTTTTGGTGGTATATTTTTTTAATTTTCTTTCCTACATTATATTATTCCCCTTTTATATTTGGGTATCGCCATTGGAAGATCAACACAAGTTGTTCCAATAATCAGTGTAAAACCGATAGTTTTGGATGTGTTTTGCAATTTTGAATAAATTTAGCTATAAGCGTTAATATGAACTCCTGCTGAGTGCACCTAACTTGAGGGGGTCATGCGTCGTGTAGGGAACGTAGGAAGAGGTATTGCGGCATAGACTTTTTATACGGGATCGCCGTTTAACTTTATTGGATTAAAGCGATCATGAAAGGGAGGGCATTCGTGGCCGCGTTTCCATCTTGCACCACAAAATAAAAGTCTGGATGCTAGGAGTTTAGTCTATGTTCTGTCCGTTTCTTTTCATTAGTGTTTCATAAACCGACTTGTTCATCGCACGCGAATTTTTAACTTTAACTTTATGTATATAGACGAGCGGATAGAGCAGCGGATTCATACCGGAACAAGCGCTGCCCCGCAGAAGCTCATCACATTTCACCAGCTCAATAACGTTTTATACTACAGTACATGTATACATACAATTATTTTGGCGCCCAACGTGGGGCCAGAATTTCGGTGGCCTCTTCCCTTATTTCTTAAACTCAGACCAGTACACTATTGAACATTTCAGTTTATTTAATTTCGTTGTTAATTTCTTCCCGTAAATGCTTGTGCACAGATTGTGGATCTGTTGTAAATTTCAATATAAATACACAGCCCTGTCTGAAGTCAATTAGCATCCCAAAGCATGCATTTCTTAGCGTACTGGATAAATAAAAGCTTAAAAACAGCCTTTGTTCCGTTGCTCAGATACATTTCGCATGCTTTTACCTTGTTCGTTTCCTATAGTTTGTAGATATTCGCTGGATACGATACATTGGCGCCAGGCTATTATCGTCCGCTTAAGTATTTTTTCTTAGAATCCTTTGTATCTGGATTAGTAATCGGCTGTATTACCTACCTATTCTCGATGAATGTTCGCATAGACCCGTAAAACTTTATTATCTTCATTTAATTTTAACGCTTTGAATTAAAAAAATTTTTTTTTTGTATAGTTATTTACAGTTTTGTCTTTGAAAAATATATATATATAATGATTTCGATAGGAGAGACTGAGGAGATCGCTGTAGCAAAAAAATGATGGGACTGATGATCGTGATGTTGGAGTGGACCACGTCCGAGAGCGATGGTCAGGCCCAGATCGGCCAGGTCAGCAGTTATACTGCCCCACGTGGTTCATAACCTATTTATATGTATATACATGAGATTATGTAATAAGGTTACTTTTTCCATTAATTCTTTGCGTACCTTATCCAGGGTTTGTTATTTTTTTGTTTCGCTGCAGCCACCAAACTTTTCAGATTGTTTTTCTGGGATCTATGTTCCCTTTTATATTTGCAGAATTTTCACAACGTTTTTTATATATTCTCTATGCGCACATTAATTATGTCTTTCAACTTTAAATCAAATTTTTGCTCTGTGCAGCATGCACTTAGTCTAACTAATTTACCCCCTCCAAAAGCTGTAGCCGTAAGCATAAAGCAACTATATAAGGAGGTCTCGTCGGAAAAAATTATGGGTTGGTGCGA
>NW_022996667.1:0-2599 GCF_900245975.1 Drosophila guanche | reverse complement strand
TCTGGGTAAAGCTTTGAAATGCAAAAATGTTGATTTTTGTGAGGTATTTTGTACGAAATTTTGACTTTAAAAACTCGGGTTTATTTTCTATGGCAGAACTTGTTTTGTAAGAACTTATTAAGGAAGTAATTTTAAGTTTAAGGTTTTTTCAGAGGTTGCGGTTTGTTTTTTCACATAACTTAAGTATCTTAATTTTGGTTGTAAAAAATTTTGATTATCTGAAAAGTTGATTGATACTGCTATAAAGTGGATCCAAACTGTGTGTGGTTTTGGCCTACCGTCTGGGTAAAGCTCTGAAATGCAAAAATGTTGATTGATGTGAGATTTTTTTTTTTCGATATTTTTACTTTAAAAACTCGGGAAAAGTCGAGTTTATTTTCTATGGCAGAACTTGTTTTTTAGTAACTTATTAAGGCTGTAATTTTTAGTTTAAGGTTTTTTCAGAGGTTGCGGTTTGTTTTTTTACATAACTTAAGTATCTAAGATCTGGTTGCAAAAAACTTTGATTATCTGAAAAGTTGATTGATACTGCTATAAAATGGATCCAAACTCTGTGTGGTTTTGGCCTACCGTCTCGGAAAAGCTTTAAAATGCAAAAATGTGGATTGTTGTGAGATTTTTTGTTTTCAAAATTTTTACTTTAAAAACTCGGGAGAAGTCGGTTTTATTTTCTATGCCAGAACTTGATTTTTAAGAACTAGTATTTTTGTAACTTTTAGTTTAAGGTTTTTTCAGAGGTTGCGGTTTGTTTTTTCACATAACTTAAGTATCTTAATTTTGGTTGTAAAAAATCTTGATTATCTGAAAAGTTGATTGATTCTGCTACAAAATGGATCCAACCTCTGTTTGATTTTGGCCTACCGTCTGGGTAAAGCTTTGAAATGCAAAAATGTTGATTTTTGTGAGGTATTTTGTACGAAATTTTGACTTTAGAAACTTGGGAAAAGTCGGTTTTATTTTCTATGGCAGAACTTGTTTTTTAAGAACTTATTAAGGAAGTAATTTTAAGTTTAAGGTTTTTTCAGAGGTTGCGGTTTGTTTTTTCACATAACTTAAGTATCTTAATTTTGGTTGTTAAAAACTTTGATTATCTGAAAAGTTGATTGATACTGCTATAAAATGGATCCAAACTGTTTGTGGTTTTGGCCTACCGTCTGGGTAAAGCTTTGAAATGCAAAAATGTGGATTGTTGTGAGATTTTTTTTCGAAATTTTTACGTTAAAATCTCGGGAGAAGTCGTTTTTATTTTCTATGCCAGAACTTGATTTTTAAGAACTATCATTTTTGTAATTTTTAGGTTTAGGTTTTTTCAGAGGTTGCGGTTTGTTTTCTCACATAACTTAAGTATCTTAATTTTCGTTGTAAAAAACTTTGATTATCTGAAAAGTTGATTGATACTGCTATAAAATGGATCCAAAATCTGTGTGGTTTTGGCCTACCGTCTGGGTAAAGCTTTGAAATGCAAAAATGTTGATTGTTGTGAGATTTTTTTTTTCNATTTTTGTAATTTTTAGTTTAAGGTTTTTTCAGAGGTTGCGGTTTGTTTTCTCACATAACTTAAGTATCTTAATTTTCGTTGTAAAAAACTTTGATTATCTGAAAAGTTGATTGATACTGCTATAAAATGGATCCAAAATCTGTGTGGTTTTGGCCTACCGTCTGGGTAAAGCTTTGAAATGCAAAAATGTTGATTGTTGTGAGATTTTTTGTTTTCGAAATTTTGACTTTAAAAACTCGGGAGAAGTCGTTTTTATTTTCTATGCCAGAACTTGATTTTTAAGAACTAACAATTTTGTAATTTTTTGTTTTATGTTTTTTTCAGAGGTTGCGGTTTGTTTTTTTTTCACATAACTTAAGTATCTAAGATCTGGTTGCAAAAAACTTTGATTATCTGAAAAGTTTATTAATTCTGCTATAAAATGGATCCAAACTCTGTGTGGTTTTGGCCTACCGTCTGGGTAAAGCTTTGAAATGCAAAAATGTTGATTTTTGTGAGGTATTTTGTACGAAATTTTGACTTTAAAATCTCGGGTTTATTTTCTATGGCAGAACTTGTTTTGTAAGAACTTATTAAGGAAGTAATTTTAATTTTAAGGTTTTTTCAGAGGTTGCGGTTTGTTTTTTCACATAACTTAAGTATCTTAATTTTGGTTGTAAAAAATCTTGATTATCTGAAAAGTTGATTGATACTGCTATAAAATGGATCCAAACTGTTTGTGGGTTTGACCTACCGTCTCGGAAATTGATTGTTGTGAGATTTTTTTTTTCGAAATTTTGACATTAAAAACTCGGGAAAAGTCGGGTTTATTTTCTATGGCAGAACTAGTTTTTTAAGAACTAACAATTTTGTAATTTTTTGTTTTATATTTTTTTTAGAGGTTGCGGTTGGTTTTTTCACATAATTTAAGTATCTTAATTTTGGTTGTAAAAAACTTTGATTATCTGAAAAGTTGATTGATACTGCTATAAAATGGATCCAAACTGTGTGTGGTTTTGGCCTACCGTCTGGGTAAAGCTTTGAAATGCAAAAATGTTGATTTTTTGTGAGGTATTTTGTACGAAGTTGTGACTTTAAAATCTCGGGTTTATTTTCTATGGC
>NW_022996666.1:0-2605 GCF_900245975.1 Drosophila guanche | reverse complement strand
CGCGAGTTGGAGGGATTTTCGAAACTCAAGGGAGTATCTAATGTGGCGGTTCATACGATCACCATGAGTGATCCGCGACCGATTAAACAGAGATACTACCCGAAAAACCCCAAGATGCAAGCAGAGATAAACCGAAAAGTGGATGAGCTTTTAGAATTGGGGTGCATCGAACCCTCCAAGAGCCCGTACAGCTCACCCATCGTGATGGTGAGAAAGAAGACTGGCCAGTGGAGGCTGTGCATGGATTTCCGCCAGGTGAACGCGAAATCAGTGAAGGATGCGTATCCCATGCCCAGGATCAATTTCATATTGGACCAGCTCAGGGAAGCCCGTTTCATAAGCGGTTTGGACTTAAAGGACGGATATTGGCAGATTCCGCTGGAAGAGCGAAGCCGTCAGGTCACCGCATTTACTGTGCCCGGCAAGGGGCTGTACCAATGGAAGGTGATGCCGTTTGGACTGCACTCCGCGTCGGCCACCTTTCAGCGGGCTTTGGATCAGGTGATCGGCCCTGAGATGATGCCGCACGCGTTCGCGTACCAAGACGATATTATTGTCATCGGACGAACAGAGAAGGAGCACAAGGAAAATCTGAAGGAGGTGTTCCGAAGGCTCCGAGAAGCCAATTTGCGACTGAATGCAGAGAAGTGCCAGTTCTTCCGAAGGGAGCTGCGATATCTGGGCCACAAGGTGACGGCAGATGGAATCTGCACCGACCCTGAGAAGGTGGCGGCAATAGCCGAACTAAAACCCCCTGCAAACGTGAAGGAATTACGCCAGTATTTGGGGGTGGCTTCGTGGTATCGACGCTTCGTGCCGGACTTTGCGTCGTTGGTACAGCCGCTAACCGCGTTGCTGAAGAAAAAGACCAAATGGGAGTGGAGCGAAGAACGACAGGCGGCGTTCGAAGCGGTAAAAAGTAGGTTGGTGGCCGACCCAGTGTTGGCGTGCCCCGACTTCACGAAAAAGTTCGTCTTGCAAACGGATGCTAGTGATTACGGATTAGGGGCAATCCTAACACAAGAAACGGACAGGGGCGAGCGGGTGATCTCCTATGCCAGTAGATCGCTGAATGCAGCGGAGAGGAATTATTCGGCTACAGAAAAGGAATGTCTCGCCATCGTCTGGGCCGTTAGGAAGCTCAAGCCATATCTGGAAGGGTATCGCTTCAAAGTGATCACGGATCACATGGCGTTGAAGTGGCTGAATAGCATCGAGAGCCCAACGGGAAGAGTCGCGAGATGGGCCCTAGAGCTACAGCAGTACGACTTCGAGGTGACGTACCGGAAGGGGCAGCTCAATGTTGTGGCGGATGCACTGTCTAGGCAGCCCGTGGCCGAGCGATGCCTACGGATAGAGGATGAAGAAGGCAGTGAAGGGGAGCCGGATATCGGCGAAGGGTGCCGATGGATCCGAAAAGTGAAGGAGAGGATGAAGAAGGAACCGGCAAAATTCCCTGATTATGTAGAGGAGGGTGGGGGAATCTACAGAAACATTCCCCACCGCGCCGGAGACGAGGAGGTGGCGGCGTGGAAGCTGTGTGTCCCCACGAATCTACGGGAACAGGTTCTCAGGGAGAATCATGACTCCCCAGGGGCTGGGCATGCAAGCGGTCGGAAGACCATGGCACGAATTGCCGCAAGGTATTATTGGCCAGGGATGTACCGGGACGTGAGGGCATACGTGAGAAGGTGCGAAACCTGCCTGCGTTTCAAACCATGCCAGGTACGGGCAGCTGGGAAAATGTTGACCCAGGTCCCAGAAGAGCCATGGGCAACAGTGTGTGCGGACTTCGTGGGACCGCTGCCGAGATCGAAGCATGGGAACGCAATGCTGTTGGTGTTAGTGGATCGTTTCTCCAAATGGACCGAATTGGTACCGTTGAGGAAAGCCACTGCGGAAGCGCTGGTGAAGGCAGTCCGCGAAAGAATCTTGGCTCGATTTGGAGTGCCAAAGGTGATGATCACCGATAACGGAGTCCAATTTACAAGCCGCGTGTTCAAGAAGTTCTTGGGGGAAATGGGGGTCAGACAGCAATTCACCGCGCCATACACACCCCAAGAGAACCCGACGGAACGTACAAACCGTACAGTGAAAACGATGATCGCACAGTTCACGGAGGGTGATCAGCGGTGCTGGGATGAGAAATGGCCAGAGCTGATGCTAGCTGTGAATACAGGCGTGGCAGAGTCAACGGGCTATTCTCCAGCGTACATCGTACAAGGAAGAGAGCCCCGACTGCCAAACGCGCTGTACGACGAGGGAGCCCTAGGAACAGGACAGGGGCCGAGAACGCCCGAGGAAAATGCATCGAAATTGAGGGAAATTTTCCAGTTGGTGCGACGCAATCTGGAGAGGGCGGCCCAAGATCAGGCAAGGCACTACAACCTGAGGAGACGGGAGTGGAAGCCACAGATAGGAGATGTGGTATGGGTGCGGCAGCACCATCTGTCGAACGCAGCGGAGGGATTCGCGGCCAAGTTGGCGCCGAGGTATGCCGGGCCGTACCGGGTGGTCGACTTTAAGTCGCCAGTGATCTGCCAGATGAAGAGAGATAGTGATGGGCATGTTCGGACGGCCCACCTGGCAGACCTGAAGCCCCAGC
>NW_022996665.1:0-2609 GCF_900245975.1 Drosophila guanche | reverse complement strand
CTTCCTAGTAGTGAGGCCAGTGGTCCTTCCTCCTCTGCTCCATTCCCCTCTTCCCACTGCAATTCCTTGCAGTCAAAAAACTAACATCCCTCTTTGTAGCCTATCAAAATGCTCGCGGCTTACGTAGTAAGCTGAGCACTCTTTTTATGGATAGTTTCACATTTTCATCCCATGTTATTGTTTTTACCGAAACCTGGTTAAAGCCGGACATTCTTAGTTCCGAAGTTTTGGCAGATCGGTACACAATTTATAGGAATGATCGTTCGTCTCGACGTGGAGGAGGGGTTCTGATTGCAGTAAACTCTAACTTTACGTCGGAACTTTTCATAGTCCAGGTCTCACAAGACCTGGAATTCCTCTGTGTTAGACTGATTCTTCCCGGCCAGTCTATTTATGTCACTTGCTCGTATATTCCACCGTCTTCGGATGTACTAATATACGAGCAGCATTTGTCTGCCTTAAAAACTGTTTCTTCCTCGCTATCAGATAAAGACCATTTAATAGTTCTTGGGGATTTCAACCTGCCAGGTACTGTCTGGTCTTCGGTTAACGAGTCAAACAACCTTGTGCCCATGTCACGGCATGAGTTTATTGATGGCTTATTAGACCTGTCCCTGTCTCAAGTCAACCATGTAAAAAACTCCTTGGGTCGATTGCTTGATCTGTGCTTTGTCTCGGATCCGACCGTAGCGTTGTTAACACGAGCACTCCCGCTCACTATACCTGAAGACTGCTATCATCCTACTTTCGAAGTGTCGATAGATATTGGACCTACTGTATCGGATCGTGCGGGTAGGCTATCTGAACGCGTCCGCTGCTTTCGTAAAGCCGAGTTTACGAAGCTCAATAACTTAATTCGAAATTTTGATTGGTCCGCTCTGTACTTGTGCACTGACGTCATTGAAGGCACAAACATTTTTTATAATGTACTTGACACAATTTTTGACACGTGTGTCCCACTTTCATGTCCGACTAGATCTGCGAAACCTCCTTGGTTCACCAAAGAGTTATCCAGTCTAAAAAATCTAAAATCAAGACTATTTGAAAAATCTCTAGAAGTTGGTTCTCCCTCTTCTCTTTCTAATTACTTAATAGCTCGGTCAAACTTCACTGTTCTTAATGCTCAATGCTATAGGAACTACCTCCTTCGATGCAGGATACGTTTTTCAAAGGACTCTAAACAGTTCTACAGCTTTCTAAGCAGTAAGCGTAGAACGTCCGCACATCCATCCTCGCTATCATTTTTGAATATGTCGGCAAACAATGATCAGGCAATCGCCGATCTTTTTGCACAATTTTTTCAAACCACATATTCCCAGGAAAGCTACCCAGGTCATATGTATCCATATAGTTGACCAAGGTCGAATGGCATTTTCTGCCCTTTGTTTAATGAAGGCTTCTTACTTCATGAACTTCATTTAGTTAAGCCGGTATTTTCACCGGGCCCTGACGGAGTTCCCACCTGAGTACTCAGGTACTGTGCCGAGTCTCTGTGCGGACCTTTGCCTAAACTATTCACTCTATCCATCCATTCTTTTAGCTTTCCCCCCATCTGGAAGGAATACTTTATAATTACTGTTCAGAAGAAAGGTAGCAAGTCTGACGCCAAAAACTATAGAGGTATATCTAAGTTTTTTTTCTGGACGTTGATATGCAATGACTGCACCATCAAGTGGCCCATGCGACCCAAGCCAAAGCCTGTTACGCGCGGAACCTAGCAGAAAGCAGCCCTCCTCCCGCCCAACCGACCGAGGGGCACTGCCGCATGACGCGCGGCGCGATTTACCGAACCGGTCGCGAGCATGCAGGAAAGATAGATGTTAGGCTAATATTCGAGGAAAATTAGATCTAATCATAACTAGACTAAGCTAAGCTATAGCTAAGCAAGCAGAAATTACCAAAATCAGAAACAAGACAAAACTAAAATGAAACTAACTACGGGAGAGGTAGGCTAGTATAAGGGATTTAAGAAGAGGAAGGGAGTTAGTTGAGGATATAATGTGGTAGAGGGAATTATAATCCGGAAGGATGGCAGTCTCACAGTTGCATCCCAGTTGAGGCCCCTTAGGGCAAATAATAAAGAGTTTTTCAGTACTGATTCAATACGGTCCTGATGTATGTTGTACTGAGGGCACCATACACATGAGCCGTATTCTAAAATCGAACGAACAATCGAGATATAGAGAGTCTTCGTTATATAGAGGTCATCAAATTCCTTTGACCACCTCTTTATAAACCCAAGCACACCCATGGCTTTATTTACCATGGCATAAATGTGTTCAGAACACTAGTTTAACACCTAGATCATCAGATAATGTAATTCTCTCAAGAGAACTACCCCAAAGAGTGTAAGGAGCCAGAAAGGGGCTGGAGCGATAAAAAGTCATTATATTGCACTTCTAGGCATTAAGGTGTAACATATTTGCACAGCAACATGACTGAAAGCTATTGAGATCAGATTGCAAGCGTGAGTGAAATGAAATTTCATTATACTGGACACAGAGGTTAACATCATCCGCATACATAAGTACTCGAGAATTTGTTAATACAGAAGGAAGGTCATTAATAGAGTGTGTGAAAAGAAAGGGGTCTAAATGGCTACCCTGTGG
>NW_022996664.1:0-2610 GCF_900245975.1 Drosophila guanche | reverse complement strand
TTTTCTGATAATCAAAGTTTTTAGCAACCAGATCTTAGATACTTAAGTTATGTGAAAAAAAACAAACCGCAACCTCTGATAAAACATTAAACAAAAAATTACAAAATTGTTAATTCTTAAAAAACAAGTTCTGCCATAGAAAATAAACCCGACTTTTCCCGAGTTTTTATAGTCAAAATTTCGAAAAAAAAATCTCACAACAATCAACATTTTTGCATTTCAAAGCTTTTCCGAGACGGTAGGTCAAAACCACAAACAGTTTGGATCCATTTTATAGCAGTATCAATCAACTTTTCAGACAATCAAGATTTTTTACAACCAAAATGAAGATACTTAAGCTGTGTGAAAAAACAAATCGCAACTTCTGAAAAAACCTTAAACTAAAAATTACATCCTTAATAATTTCCTAGAAAAACAGGTTCTGCCATAGAAAATAAAACCGACTTTTCCCAAGTTTTTAAAGTCAAAATTTCGAAAAAAAAAACTCACAACAATCAACATTTTTGCATTTTAAAGCTTTACCCAAACGGTAGGCCAAAACCACACAGAGTTTGGATCCATTTTATAGCAGTATCAATCAACTTTTCAGATAATAAAAGTTTTTTACAACGAAAATTAAGATACTTAAGCTATGTGAGAAAACAAACCGCAACTTCCAATACAAATAAAAATATCGAAAAAAAAAATCCCACAACATTCCACATTTTTGCATTTCAAAACTTTTCCGAGACGGTAGGCCAAAACCACACAGAGTTTGGATCCATTTTATACCAGTATCAATCAACTTTTCAGATAATAAAAGTTTTTTACAACCAAAATTAAGGTACTTAAGTTATGCGAAGAAACAAACCGCAACCTCTGAAAAAAACATTAAACTTAAATTACTTTCTTAATAAGTTATTAAAAAACAAATTCTGGCATAGAAAATAAACCCGACTTTTCCCAAATTTTTAAAGTAAAAATTTCGAAAACAAAAAATCTCACAACAATCAACATTTTTGCATTTCATAGCTTTACCCAGACGGTAAGCCAAAACCACACAGTTTGGATCCATTTTATAGCAGTATCAATCAACTTTTCAGATAATCAAAGTTTTTTACAACCAAAATTAATACTTAAGTTATGTGAAAAAACAAACCGCAACCTCTGAAAAAACCTTAAACTTAGAACTACTTCCTTAATAAGTTCTTAAAAACAAGTTCTGCCATAGAAAAAAAACCCGAGTTTTTAAAGTCAAAATTTCGTACAAAATACCTCATAAAAATCAACATTTTTGCATTTCAAAGCTTTACCCAGACGGTAGGCCAAAACCACACAGAAATTGGATCCATTTTATAGTAGAATCAATCAACTTTTCTGATAATCAGTGTTTTGCAACCAGATCTTAGATACTTAAGTTATGTGAAAAAACAAACCGCAACATCTGAAAAAACCTTAAACTAAAAATTACAAAATTGCTAGTTCCTAAAAAACACGTTCTGCCATAGAAAATAAACCCGACTTTTCCCGAGTTTTTAAAAGTCAAAATTTGGGAAAAAAAAATCTCACAGCAATCAACATTTTTGCATTTTAAAGCTTTACCCAGACGTTAGGCCAAAACCACACAGAGTTTTGATACATTTTATAGCAGTATCAATCAACTTTTTAGATAATCAAAGTTGTTTACAACCAAAATTAAGATACTTAAGTTATGTGAAAAATCAAAGCGCAACCTCTGAAAAAACCTTAAACTTAAAATTACTTACTTAATAAGTTCTTAAAAAACAAGTTCTGCCATAGAAAATAAAACTGACTTTTCCCAAGTTTTTAAAGTCGAAATGTCGTACAATATACCTCACAAAAATCAACATTTTTGCATTTCAAAGCTTTACCCAGACGGTAGCCCAAAATCACACAGAGTTTGGATCCATTTTATAGCAGTATCAATCAACTTTTCAGATAATCAAAGTTTTCTGCAACCAGATCTAAGATACTCAAGTTATGTAAAAAACAAACCGCAATCTCTAAAAAAACCTTAAACTAAAAATAACAACCTTAATAAGTTCCTAAAAAACAAGTTCTGCCATAGAAAATAAACCCGACTTTTCCCGAGTTTTTAAAGTAAAAATATCGAAAAAAAAAATCTCACATCAATCAACATTTTTGCATTTCAAAGCTTTACCCAGACGGTAGGCCAAAACCACAAACAGGTTGGATCCATTTTATAGCAGTATCAATCAACTTTTTAGATAATCAAAGTTTTTTACAACCAAAATTAAGATACTTAAGTGATGTGAAAAAACAAACCGCAACCTCTGAAAAAACCTTAAACTTAAAATTACTTCCTTAATAATTTCTTAAAAAACAAGTTCTGCCATAGAAAATAAACCCGAGTTTTCAAAGTCAAAATTTCGTACAAAATACACCACAAAAATCAACATTTTTGCATTTCAAAGCTTTACCCAGACGGTAGGCCAAAACCACACAGAGTTTGGATCCATTTTATAGCAGAATCAATCAACTTTTCTGATAATCAAAGTTTTTTGCAACCAGATCTAAGATACTTAAGTTATGTAAAAAAACAAACCGCAACCTCTGAAAAAACCTTAAACTAAAAATTACATCCTTAAT